>NC_088794.1:100580271-100635271 GCF_011386835.1 Chrysemys picta bellii | reverse complement strand
GGCTTAATAACCTTTTCAAATCTTTAAAGAGAAGCAGCAGGCGAAATCACCATCAAGTTAAAGCCCTTGTTAGTGACAACAGTCATCACCACATGGAGAACAGTTTTATCCCATAACCTCATTGCAGGAAACCACAACTCCCTAGTAAGCTAAGAAAATGCATATTACAAAGTAGAATGATTAGCACTGTACCAGTTGTAGTTCTGAACAGTTATGGCTTATGAATGTTTTAAAAGAAACTAAAAAAAATTAATGTTGCTACAGAAATCATGTATTTTAATGGGAATATATTTGGTGCATTCTTAAACAAAAGTAATAATCTTTTAATAATTTTTTTGGTCAGTATGGTAGCATGTCAGGCGTTAGTTGCATATTGTGAATAGTCAAAGCAAATGAATGGATACAATGAGTTTTACAGCTAGCCCTACAGAAGTGAAAGCAATGCATACACCAAGGAGTTGTGGGTAGCAAGAAAATGAGATTGTCCTGCTGATTGGATGCAGACAAGCAATGAGTAATTCAAGAGCTCACAGTCAAACAAACTGCTTGTGGCACTAGTACTTGTACCCAATTACCAATTCAGAGAGAAAATAAAAAGCAGTTTCAGTAGAGTCAGGGTGGGAAATCTCCAATTAGCACCAATTAGTGAAGTTGCTTCCTACAGCGGAATTCTGGGGACATAAGAAAAAATAATCTCCCAGAATGCCTAGTTGAGGCATTTATTTACCAGGTGATGGGACTCCTGAAGAATAACTTGATGAGGATTTGCGCCTGTGGGACTTGAATACAGATACTACTTGAAACTTGCCTGCTCGATTTGACTGGTCAATCATAGGCTGTACTATTCTTCTTCTGGCATTAATAAACCTAAAACAGAACACAAAGAATAGAAGTCCATTCATCAGCTTGCTTCTCTCTTTTAAGAACACCTTTGCTTTTACTCTGGCAGGGATTCAGTGCAATACAGCAGCATGTAAAAATATATATATAACTTCACTTTAAAAGATTTCCCTCAAAGTGCTCAGAAATTGTAACTTGTAACATGCTTATCTTACTAGCCAGTTTAAGACTGGATTTACCAGAAGGCTGTGAACAAGTAAATGTGAATGAAAACTTGTGTTACAAGACAATTGTTTCTTTAACTTCTTAAAGTAACAAGGAACCTGGTTAAAGTTCACAGGCTAGAAGACTTTTTTTTCTTCATCATAGGGGATTCAGCTACCCTTGCAGCTGGCCATAAATGAAGACCAGGCTTTGCCACTCTGTGCTTTCACAAGGTATTGTTAGGTCAGCAAAGCCATCAATTAGGCTGTCTGAAGTTTTATCACCAGCACAGCAGCAATAAGTGCTGGCCCAGAAAGACTTCTGCTCTTCTGCAACTCCTGCAGTTTAAGCCTGTAAAGTCAGGGGTCATTTAGAGGTCAGTGCCAGCTGGGGGCGACCTTTTCAGCCAAGAGTGGGACACCCAAGGCAGAGCATTAAGCAACTGCTGACCATAAACTGAGGCACCTTTCAACTCAGTAGAAAGAGGGAGTTGTAGGTACATGTGTTTAATATTAGGCCCAAAAGAACTTTTTCCTCAAATCAGGTACCATAGCTGGAGTAGTGGCCGAAGCGTTTGAGCATTAGATAAAGCCAGCTGTTTGGCTAGAAAGCCTGAATTTAATTTGGTTGGTAACCCACAAATAAGTGCTTGCATATTTTCTGTTAGTTTAATGCACAGCAATCCATATCAGCTCAAACTCAGTAAAATCAAACTCAGTAAAAATAATCCCCCCCCCATATTATTTATACAATTTGTTCAAAACAAGGCAATTTTCTATCACTCACAAACCACACTTGTTTTTATTTTTATCCCTGTTCTTTGTGTTTTAAGAACACTTTAGGCCGGGGCTTATGTTCAGGTTTTGTCTGGTATTTCACAGTTCAGACTTCAGTCTAGTGACCCTTAAGGAGTGCTAATGAAGTTGAATACTAGTGTTTAATCCTCTTCAGAAATACTAACATGCCGGTCATCCAAAACAGCCTCTTTAACTGCCATTGGGCCTGATCCAAAGTCCACTGAAGTTAATGGGAGTTTTTCAGTCAATAATGGAAAATTCAATTAATCAACTCACTTAGTCGAATTCTAACACTTACACAGCTGGGCATCCGACATATACTATACTAGCCACTGAGTCGCTCCCCTCAGGTTAAAGTCCATCAAAGATAACAAAAGACAGTACACCTTTGTTTAGATCTCCTGTAATCACACTGGTGGGAATTCCATTAGACAGATGCATAAATGCTACAAATAACACCAAAGGGCTTTTTTGCATCTCTATGTTTACATCCAAAACAAAGACATTCTTTATTCTTCAAGGAAAGTATAGCTCAGTTGTCAAAAATGTCATCCTGCCTCTGAATTAGTCAAGAAGAGACTTCAAGTATTAAAAATAAAAACAAAGAATTGATTCTGTTGCTCATTCCTTCAGCTAGCAGTGATTTCAGCATGGTGGAGGTATTTCCTACTCTAATACTGTGACTTCTAGACACAGTTTCCGTCCCCAAAGACAAAGGTCTCTGATAGAACTTAATTTGCTTAGCTGCTTTCCAGCAATGTTACCACGTTGACCAAATGGGGGCTGACCTGAACCTTCTGTATCCAGCATGCCTTTTATCAGCTAAAGTTAAGGCCAATAGAGATTAAGAGAAAAGCCTGATAAGACTGTTTTCTCTTCTCCTATGAGCTTCTAATGATGTATACAGATGGCAAGGTTTTAAAGAATGCAATGAGTGCTTATTTGGGCGGCCTGTAAAAAATCATAAACAAGAGACCCTCCCACATTTTTTATCTTCCGAGCCCCTATTTTCTTCAATCCAGCCACTCTTTAGGGAAACTAAATTGCTTTTTCAGTTTTTATTTAAACCCCAACCACTTTTATTATTTACATCTGGTGGTGCCCTTATTTATGTCCCTTTCCACTTCCCTCCAAACACTCCCTTACTCACAGGGCTGCAAGGCATTATGGTTCTTCAGTCTCAGCAGGAGAACTCCACACTGCCTTCAAACAAATAATTAAGGGGAAGGTTAAAGGTTCACCAAGAGGTCATATCTTTGGATACTGGTCAGAATGTTTACATTAGTAAAAAAACGGGCATCCTCTGAAGTGTTTTTTCAATGGGGTTTACACAACAATGCAGGACATTAAGAACATTTTAAGTCCTGAAAGTAAAGTGACTCAACTGGCTCACATGTATGAGTATACAAAATTTGGTTTGACAGTGTTACATATTCAACCAGGATACTGGCTTTATGGGATGGATTTTGAAAACCCAGCCTCTGTGTCTGCATGCACTTGCCAGACATTCACTTCCAAAGGAAGACATTTTGCCCTAGGTTTATTAAACCCACAGGAGTAATTCTAGATCTTCTATATGAACTACAAGATGATTCAGTAGGTATTTTCTGATGAGGAAGCTGAAGCCCTGAAAGTGAGCCCCCCCAAACTGTACTGCCTTACAGAAAAATCAGCTAGGGAGACTTGTACTAAATTATAAGGCCACATATTTCTAGTAAATGCTGAAAGACCACCATAGATATAATTGCTAAAGAACATAGCACTTGATTTTGAGCCCTACTTTCTAGGTGTTCCTTTTTGCTCTTAAATTTTGCACATGCAAAAAATTGCAAGTGCAATTGATGTCACTTAGACATGCAAGTACCTTGCTGTAGGGGGCAGGGGTACAGTCAAGTACTTGGACATCTAGGTTTTCAAAGGAGCATACGAGAGTTAGGCACCCAAATCCCACTGAAATTTAATTCCCTTTGAAAATCCCAGCATAAAATTGCATCACTTATGCCCTCAAGTAACTATATCTGCAAAATGTCATCTGAAATTATTTGTATCAACAAAACTGCAGATGCAAAAGCAGATGTGGAGTTCAGTTCAGGCTGAAAATCAGGTCCAATAGTCATTAGCAATGACTACATTACATAAACTGCCAGCACAACTGGCAGAAATACACAGAATAGTGTTTGTGTATTATCATTTATAATACACCATCAATGTGAATGATGCATAATAGAGAAATGGAAGCCATAGTCTCTGCCCTAGATTTTACATTTTCTGAGGGCTTTTCTTTTATATGCCTCAGGGTGTTATTTTTGGGGCCGAAATAAAGAAAGATCTAGTCCTTGCAAAATATTTCAGTTCATGCATTACAGAAACACTGTAATGTTACTTTGGCAGAAATGTTTTTAAGGGGCATTAAAAGACCAGTGAAAAAAATTAAACGAAAATAACACTAGTTTTAGCATTATTTGGGATCCTATGAAACAGGAATTCACAGCTCTGTTCCTTAGCACTAATTGCCAGCCTCGATGGTTGCCTTAACCCGGAGACCAAAGACTGAAAGGGAAAAGGTGAACGAATCATCTCCAATGGAGAGAACTGCTCTATTATTAATCGTAATAATTATTTGTATTCTAGGAGCACATAGCAGTTCCAACCAAGATCAGGGCCCTGTTTCACTACGTCCTGTTCAAACAAATAATGAGAGACATTTCCTGTCCCAGTCTGAATAGTCTGGATAGACAAAAGGTGGGAGAATGATAGCATGATTGTTATTCCCGGTTTATAGAAAAGAACTGATACAGAGGGAGATTAAGTGACTTGCCCAAGGTCATATAGGGAGTCTGTGGCAAAGCCAGAACGTAACCCTAGATTTCTCCACTCCCCATCCTGTGATCTGTCCAGTCTACCATCTACATAAACACCTTTCCTCTCTCCATCCATATTAACATCAGGCACATTGGCAGGGGCGTAGGAGTGAAGCTCACATTGCCGTTATATGTGCCATACCTGTTCTGTGGATAAACAGGGGACTTCAGCCTCCAGGGCTGTCAATTTGGCACCTGTCACAAGCTCTACATTCATACACATGCAGAATTTGGCCCTTACCCTGGAATGATAAACGAGGCATGTATTGTTAAGGAGAATACATGTAATTGGTGTACTGTGTATAATGCAACTCTCACTCCCATCATTTTGCAGATTTCAGATTACCATCCCTACTAATTCAAACAGTGGGCATTGGCTAGGAAAGGATGTATTTCTATTAGCATTGTTACATAAAGCAGTCACATAAATGATACAGGGTCAAAATCTATTCGCCTTTGTCACTCAAATGGTTCCACTAATTTCATTGGAGCTATTTGTGTGAGCAAGTCAAACAGGATATAGATGAACGTGTAAGATGATGTGGACATTTAAAAGAAATCTCATTACTTGATAGTGTTTTATCTGTGCTCAGCCAAAAAAGAGCAGTAGAGGTAAACTAGTGAATTCTACAGTTTGCAGAATATCTTAAGTGTAGTTAGGCATTTTGCTTAGGCAGACCAGCTGACCTAAGCTTCTTCCCATCTCTAATTAGCACCATTCTAATATCTGTAAAAATTGCAGCTGTTCAAATGACATCACTGTTTTTTTAATCACAAACCTGTGTTCTATATGTTGTAAGAAGTCATATACAATATTTAATTGCATCAATACATGTAGTTACGATATTCTATCTGAAGTCACTCCAAAATGATTTTAAAGTCTCACTTACCTAATACATTTTAATTTGATGATAAACAACATTCTGCTAAAATTTCAAAGGAATACTAATGCAAACTGCAAAAGAAAATATGCAGCAAATACAGATCTCTTGGTCTGCATGCTCAAGCAGGACATATTAAAATACAATTTTTGAGATTTCCCACTGGTTTCGTTGTACAAAATTTCATTTGTTAAGATACGGCTCTTTCCATTAGTGAATCAGTCGAGGAGTAGTATCTGCAAGTGCACTGATTTATACTGGGCAGGTTGCTTCAACCCCACTGTAAGGCTATTGGAGGAGATTCATTTCACCTGTATAAGGCCACAACAGTCTGGTTTTATGTGGGTGAAAAACAGCAATGTTTGGAAACATGAAATTCATCCCCAAGCTGGGACCAGACTGGCTGGTTGAAGCACAAAGTAGCATTCAGCCCCAATCACTACCTTAGGGTATAGGCTGGCAATGTGAGACCTAAGTGGCGGAGAGGATCTTGTGCTGGTCCTCCATAGCAAAGTGAATTTCCCTTTTTGAGAAGAAGGAGGTAGAATATGAGACCACAGAGTTTAGCCCTAATGCTTCATCAGTATCACTATGCTCTCTTGATTCCACTTAAAATATCCGTAACAGACAATGATATGTTAAAATAACGAAAATTCTTTAAATCAACCAACTCACTGCAGGCACAGAAAGACACTCAACTCTTTAACACTGAAAAAAAGAGGAAGGAATAAATCAATAAAAAGAATACACTTCCAGTGAACTCCAAAGATGAACTACAGCAGTGCCTTGTCTCAAATTAGATTGTAAGCTGTTTGGGGCCAGAACCATGTCTGCCTGGGTGTTTGTAAAGGACAGAGATCCTGACTAGGGATTGTGGCACCTTAGAGACTAACAAATTTATTTGAGCATAAGCTTTCGTGGGCTTTCGTTTTTGTAGCCCACGAAAGCATATGCTCAAATAAATTTGTTAGTCTTTAAGGTGCCACAAGTACTTCTGTTCTTTTTGCAGATACAGACTAACACAGCTACTACTCTGAAACTTGACTAGGGATTGTGGCACTAACATAATAATAACAATTAATCATTACAATAATAATCATGTTAATATATTTTCTTTAATATTAAATGTGAGATCTGGTCTACCTAAAATTCATAACCCTGAGAGATGTAGTTAACCCAAGTTAAGCCCCAGTATAGATACTGCTAGGCTGATGGAAGAGTCCTTCTGTAGACCTAGCTACTGCCTCCTGAAGGGGAGGACTTATTACAGTGAAGGAAAAACCACTTCTGTCACTGTAGCAAGTGTCTACACTGAAGCACTAGGCGTTAGGTACCTAACCTACTTAGGTGTTTTTGAAAATCCCACTAGGCAGCCAACTGCAGCTTTAGGCACCTAAATACCTTTGAAAATCAGTCCCTTAGTACTGTACTTATGAAAGTTACCAGATTGAGGGCCCTGGAGCTTGAAGTTTTGGACCCAGCTACTAGATACAACAGTGAGCATGCTAGTGCAAGTTTTTCCACAAAGCTCAACCAATGTGCCTCAACCCTGAAGTAGGGGGTGTCCTTTCTAGGGGTGAGAGAGTAATCCAGGCTCTGTGCCCCTTCCTACTATTGGCCACTACCATATCAGGTTAGATTACAGGCCACTAACTAGGAGTAAAATTCTCTGCATCCCATTTCCACTACCCTGAGCCATCCAGTGGAATCTTTTGAAACATTCATTGCTCTGTGTATCAAAGCAAAATATAGTTTTGTTTTGTGTAAAAAAAAATTGTTGTTCACAAATAGTGGTATGAGAAATAGTGATAGTTTGTTCACAAAATGTAATGAACTTTTTTTTTTCCTGGCAGGATTGTTTGACATCATTACATGGCACTTAACATTCCATGAAATGGCTGTTTTCACATTGCCCCAGTTCAGCAAAGCCCTTCAGCATGTGCTTAACACTTAATGAAGTCAGTGGAATTTAAGCACATACTTCAGTGCATTGCTGAATATGGGCCTAAAACAGGTAAAAACTCCAATGTTTGTAACTTTTGATGGGAGAATTAATCTTCATCCTAATGACATTTCAGCATGCAAACTGTGAAAAATGGCAATGTTTTGGCTCAAAAAAACCTTTTTTGATTTCCATTTAAACTAAGCCCACTGTTGCTCAACAATTTTCTGAGAAAAACCACAGAATTTGTCTGGTTAGTTGTGAAATCTAATTATATTTCGTGAATTTGAAATGAAATGGACAAAAAATTCACATGGAAAGGTTTTCTAATTTCTTTGTGATTTTTTTTGCTGAGCTCTGTTCATGATACTTATGTATCTTACACTTTTCTACCACACCCTGACTGTATAATTTCAGAGGAACAGAACAGAACTATCTGGAAACATGGAATCTGAGAGACTAAAATTGCAGCAACATTTTAATATCTATAAATATATCCCCCTTTAAAACTATTCATTATTTATCAATCAGACTTTTATTTCTGAGGCTGAAATCTAACCATTTTGGTTTATTTAACCTTTTCACTCCAGTGTGTGTTTTGAACTGACAGAATTAGGTTAAGGTGTCCTTTTGTGTATGTGTGTATATAGAAAAATGGCTGATAAACCCCTTATTTCTGCTTCACTGACTCTATGCCACACCTGTTTGCCAACTCTTATGTTCAGCATTCCTTATAAGAAAGTATAAAGCTGAATGTAGCCACTTGGATGTAAGCCAGCCAAAAAGGCTCCCTTAAGTTAAGAATATTGAGCAGTGGAGTCACTTACCTGATCGATTTTCAAAGAGGGAAAAAAAGAGGGACTTATTCCTTGACAAAACTTCTTAACACAGGATTGGATAACTTTGTTAGAGGCATTGTAAGTATTCCAGGGAAGATTAGGCTATTTAAAAAATGGCAGGGCTGGCTGCCTATTAGATAGATAGATAGTCTTTGTTCATTGATGGTTCCACAGACCTCTACCATGTCTTGTATGTCACTTGTAAAAGTATCACCCTCATAGAAGATGGCAATTTTGGAAATTATATCATGGCACTCAAAAGTCTGTGTATTTCCAATCCCAAACGTTCAAAAATCATGAGTCAGGCTGCCCAAAAGCATGAGAGTGACTTAAAAATCGTGATATATCTTTATTTTCCTTCTGTTTTTTTCTTTGAGACTTTGGGGAACACTTGAGTTACATTTTCAAGCATTTATCCACAAGCATGAGGGCTAGAAACTTACTTTAGAAAGAAAGAAAGAAAGAAAGAAAGAAAGAAAGAAAGAAAGAAAGAAAGAAAGAAAGAAAGAAAGAAAAAGCCAAGAGTCTCACCTAACCACTTTTTCTCTGGGAGCTGGAACTTTAAAGTTAAACATGAAATACCATGAAACTCCTGATAAAATCACGAGAGTTGTCAACACTGGTATTTATTTAGCTCACAGAAAATGTGTGTCTTTAAACATGTAGCTCTTCTACCAGGTTATATTTCTGGAGCATGGGAAAATGATTGGGCTCAAGCCAAGAGTTTGAGGGTGTTTTGTTTTGTTTTGTTTTGTTAACAGCCAGTGCTAGTAGTACATACACTGAAAGTGCAAATGCTACAGAGTTACACTTGTTTATTCCATATAGTAGGTGTTTGCACATGTGGACTGTATGGGAATCTCGCCTCTACAGTAGTTTGATGGCAAGAAAATGAAACCTTTTTTTTTGTAGACAGAGAAAGTGAGGACTGAAACATACAGTGCTGACCCTAGGTTTTGCAGATCCCAGTACAATCATCACTCCTGACTGTTTTCCCCCATTCCAACGGGCACACAGTAATCCCTGGCCCTGGCTGCCTGCCTGTGCCCACTACCACATACTTGTTTAAGTGCTCAGTGGCCCCTGGTGACCTCCTCCACTGCATGTAGCAGGAAGCCAGGAGGTGGAGCCAAAACATAGCTTTACGAATGGGATGTGCGGCTGGAGAAATCACTCTGTGCTGTGACCTGCTGGAGTCAAATGGGACCATGCATGAGAATATGGGATGGTGCCCTGGCTCCATGGCTGGCGGGTTGAGTGCATATCTGTGTCCTTGGAAGAGGGGGACCATACACTAACACATAGGTCATGTAAGTCTAGTGTTGCCACTGTACATATGTTGTCTAATAGTCATATCCTGTAGCGTGCAATTAATTTCTCTGAGTAAAAGGTGTATCTTCATTGCTACAAATCCATTTTGGCCATAAATAGTGAGCTAGCTCCATGACTGAATACTACCCCATTTGTACTTTGTTAAATTGTATAGTGGAAAGGGGACTGCATTATCTAGGATTGCAAATATACTGTGAAACCCCATCATGAATGAGAACCAGTTAGAGGAATAAATCTGTTAACATTGAGTTTAATGAAGAATTCCCGCTACACAAAGAAGCCTCTACACACAGATTTTTCATTATAAGCTTTCATGATATTTTAACCTAGGTGGAAAATTATCTTTTATTTCCCTTGGAATTCTGAATGATAATAAACACTATTCAGTGAATGTAATCACACCTCATACCACATAACAAAGCATCCCAGCAGGTCATGATTTTTGAAGCAATGTCTGTTACTCTTTCAGAATGCCATCAGATTATTCATATATGGTTATTTATCATGCACCGTAAAAGTGATCTTTCAAAGGTACTTGAAAGGAAGGGAGGAGACAAACAGACAGAGTTCCTTAGCTATTCATATCTTAAAGATAAAATGCTAAGTCAATAGACATAAGTTGTAGTATATTACCTCATCCTGTACTTGATTTATTGCAAATGGGAAGCAACTAGAAACTAAATTACTTCGAAAGTTTTACTACTGACATTAAAATTCCAGGTCTGTATACATACATCTTATGGAGACTCTGAACACAATTTTAGCTAATTTGGCATGTACTCTACTTTGCTTGCACTGGACTGTCCACATTAAAAGTGAATTCAGACCTTTCTGTTGATTCTTAACTAACCCTTGAATTTCAAGATGTGTTAATTTGTCATGTTAAACTCACAGGATGCGATTTTGAAAACTGGGAGCTGCTGAGTGTTCAGCACTTTTCAAAATCAGGCCACTTATTCAGGCCCTTAAATGCAGCTTTCAGATCCTAACTTTGGGCAGCCATTTTTGAAAATCTATATTTTTGTAATTGTCAATCAAATTAAAGTCACTTACACAAATTCCTAACTAGTTCATATTCAGCTTTCAGCTATTTATAAATTAACCTGAAGAGGAGAGCTCAGCTATAAATTTAACCTCTGTTTAACTTTGCATCTTCATGATGAACTAAACATATTCATTCTCCATCTTACTTCTCAGCGGAAACTACCGAAGTATTAACTTGCCAAAAATGCACAAAAATGTTTAGCAATTATGTATTGGATGTGTTTGAAGAGATCAAGGTGCACTCACATGTCCTGTGTTATGGATATCTCTGATTAGCTTGTCATCTGCTCTGAAGAAGATGTAGCTCGATTCGCCTATGCTGTGTAGCAGGCCAGCTGTTAGCTGTCTGTCAAGCACCTAAAGTGGACAAGTAGTCCAGGAGCAAAAATGTCACTCCTTTGATCTGGCAAGGAGCAGCTGCTGATTTATAGAGTAGGACTTTGTTCTTCCGTTCTATTTTACTTTCTTTCCTAAGGCAGAACCACAAAATCCAGCAGAAAAAAAAAAAGTGCCGTTCTCTGCAACATCAACAAGCTCTGACAACTGCAACAGGGTTTTTCTTGGCCCTAACAAAGCTCTCAGGCATCTCCTTTGACGCTCACCTTTTTTTTTTTTTCCTTCTTCTTTTTGCAATGTGGTAGTTATTGTTTAATTCAGCTTCTGTAAATGGAATGGACTGTGGCCAGCAAGCCTGGGGCATAAACACACCTGTATGAAAGAAGCCTTATTGTAGCAACCATCTACAACCAACCTGCACATGCACTACCAGTCTGTGAGTTCAGAAGGAATGCTCCATTTACCCTGACAGCAAATTTTGTCCAAAGTGAACTATTTTTTGTATTCACTGTCCTGTCTTGGTCATGCTTGTATATTTTTTCGTTTGTCATTAAAGCTTCAAATCTAAAGGAAAAAGGATTAGGCTGGGAAATATGTATTTTACCTATCAACCAGTGGACCTTAGGAAACTGGATCTTAACAGCTTAATTTTCAAAACCCACCGCCAAAATAAATGTATAGAAGCACACTACTGAAAGTTTGAGAACTGCTGATCCTAAAGATGTTCACACTGATGCCGAGGCAGAGCTGCTGTGGCAGACACTGCCAGCTTATACTGACCTCAGTTTCTTTTTGAGAAACATTTTGGGAAAAGGCATTTAATAAGCAATGGATGTTGACATGATTAAAGTTAGTCAGAACATCACATTGACAGCATGGAGTAAAGTTCTGTTCAGAGTCATAGTGCAAGGAGCCGAGCAGCTTCTATAAGGGGCTGAGTAGTGAGGTGATGAGCTCTCACCTCTCCCACAGAAGCAACTGCGGAGTCACCTCTGTGAAGTTGAGCCCTTAATCCATTCTCAAGTTTATTAAAGGGGAAAAAAATGCTGTAGGCCACAAGGAGATGCCGTATGGCGTTACCGTGTTAAGGAGTGCAGAAACCTGCGTGTACGGCATTGGCTAAGAAGCCAGTATGTGTTCAGTGTTTCAGTTGGGTGCGTATCCAGGTAAATGCCATATTCAGACTCCTTAACGCTGCAGGCTGACAAGAAGAGGAAAAGGTTTAAAAAACAAAGTAGGGGGGACGAGTTGAGTGAGGAAGAATCGCAGCACCACTATTTTCCAAGATGAGCACGTTAGCTTGTGGAAACAAATAAATACTCGTACAGCCAAGGCCCTAAGGGAGGCAGGATAATGATGATCTACAGCATAGCATAAAATGATACATTAAAAACTATGTTGTCAGTGGAACAATAGAATATTAAGCAACAGTCCATAATAATTGGAGAATGTTTTAATTATAGCTATAGATATCTTTCTCTAGCTGGTGGCTACTAAAGTATACATGAGAGGAAGGGGAACTAGTGAAACAATTAGGAGTAATGGACAGAATATATATATATATATATATATATAATCTCAAAACACACACACACACACACACACACACACGTTATAGCGCCTATCACTGCAGTACTAATCACTTCCCAAGTAAGTTGTAGCTACATGGTGATGTCCATACTTTTCTGCTCCTTGCCCTTGCTTAGTTATAGGAGGCTCTGCTTAGGTTTTATATACATATATGATCATGTTAATTTCACCCCTTTGATCACTCCGCTTATGGTAAGCCGGCTTTATCAAAGAGGAGAGTCTTGAGGCTCAGTATCTGAGTGCATGGTGTGTGTAAAGGTGTTATCGGTCTGAGAACTGCTAGCTCAGTGGGGCAGGCTTTTGTTCAGTGTCTGTACAGCGCCTAGCATAATTGGGTCCTAGCAATATTATTATTCAGGAGTGGTGAAGGCAGGACGGATTTATTCAGATCATCCCAGTCTCATGCTGATAAAGCCTTTATACCTTTCCACATCATTGTGTATTGAGTGTATCCTATATGTATCACAGAAAAAATGTTTTAGGACCACCTTAGAGAGTCTGTTAAAAACTTTATTGCAAATGTTTCTTTTAATGTTGTGCCTATGATAACAGGGGCCTAAATTGCTGTAAGCCAAACTGTGCAGGCCTCAGAGAGAGGAAAATTAAAACAAAAAAGGTGAGACTGCTCACTCTCCCACATGCATGCTTGCCTCATGGCTCATTCCCTGCTACCCAGGCAGCCTCGCTGGGTAATCAGAGGTAAATGCAAAGCACAGCTGGTAAGTCAGGGATAGAGCTGGCTGGAGCTCTGCAGGGGCCCTGGAGTGTTGCATTTGTTGTGATTGAGGACATCCATGTGAATGTTGCACCACCCCTCTGTTCTCTCTCCTGGCTTCATTCTTCTGAACCAGCCAACGATTGAAATTGACAAGGTTTGTGCTCTCTGAAGCACTCAAAGAGGTGGATTCTTATGAATTTCAATACCCAGCTGGCTCACAAGAATTACAGAGGGCTGGTGGGAGTCTGTCCCGAATTGCATCACTCCAAGGTTGCTGTTGGTGGGTTCCCCGGCTGATGAGCAAATTAACACTAATGCAAACTTTCTGTCTTTTTATTTTTAAAGGCTGGCTAGCTAGCGAAGCATCTGGTTTCACATTTTAGGCTTGCCAACCTGGTTACTGTCACTTGAATATGCCATAAAAAAAGGAAATTATATCATAAAAAGGAATATGAAATTAGCATTATATGTGGTGGTCATATATCTTTAATGAACATCGGACAGTGTTGTGATATTTCCCCATTGTCATTCTTGTACATAGAAATGAAATATCTGTCATGAAATTAAACAAATCAGTCAGTCTCTCTCTCTGTATCTCTGTAACTCATTAAGGGAGAAGTTTTGAAACAGTATGTGATCTTACATCATTTTAACAAAGGTTATGGATGGATTTTCAGCATTAACTCAGAATATGCTGACTATTTGGGCAGGTTTTGAGTAGGTCTCAAAAATTGCATCTACACCACTTGTGGGGAGCACATCCAATTGTATGTGCATCAACCTGCATTTGAGCTTATAAAACTGGCAACTGTAGGCTGCTTGATCCTGCAAGGTGCTGAGTGCTTGAGTTAATTATTTTATACAAAATGGAACAGCTTTAAGAAGAGAGCTTGAGAAGCCCCCACACCAGGATGCCCTCTAGCCCAGTGATTGGGGCACTCTCCTTGGAGGTTCAAGTCCCTGCTCCTCTCAGGCAGAGTGGGGATTTCAGTCTAGATCTCTAGGGCTTAGGCATGAGATAGGTATCTGTGAGCATGCCCACCAACAGAAACTTTGGTGCCTAGGGGACTTTATTTGGGGCAACCTTAGGTGCCTACAGGTTTAGCGGGCAGCCAAGTGGGGGTTTTGAGGATGTAAATTTTAGGTGCCAGAAGTGGCAGTTTAGGTGCTGAAGGCCCCTAGTGGATCTAGCCCTAAGGCGCTTTTGAAAATAGAACTTTCGTGCTTTTGAAAACTTTAAGCACTCAAATAGTCCCATTGACTCTGTGTGGACAGTCAGCACGAGTGTGCGCCATTTCACACAGTGGGCCAGATCCTCAGCTGATGTAAATTAGTGCAGCTCTTTTGAAGTTAGTGCGACTATGTTGCTTTATACCAGCTGAGGATCTGGTCTACAGTGGGTACTAATAAAGGATCTGCACATTCAAATTGGATACATCTGTCATTGTTCTGGCCATGTTTAAGAGGACCATCTGAAAAACTGCATCATAACAGTACTTGAACAAAGTTTTTGTGGTTTAATACTCACAGATAATGCTACCCACCTGTGCAACGTAACAGTCTTAATGTATGAAAAGGAGTTATTTCATTAAAAATACAGATTTGTAAGTCTTTTCCTACCGTATTTTCAATCCAAACATTGCAGCATTGTGCTAGGGCAATGGTTCCCAAACTTATGGTGTGGAGGAATGTTCAGAGGGGCACATAGCAGGGCACGGGCCAGCCCCAACATGGGACGGGGAAGGGAGCACCCGCCAGCCTTGCTCTGCCCTCAGCTGCAGCTCCGTTCCACCTCCTGCTCTGCCCCCAGCCCTGCTCCGGCCCCGGCCACAGCTCCGCTTCGCCCCCAGGCTAGCTCTGGCCTCATTCCCTTTCTCCCCCTTCAGCCCATGCTCCTTTGCTAAGCCAACTGTGCAATAAGGGAGGAAGGGTGGGCATGGACAGATTCCATGACTGGTGGTGAGGGGCATGACAGGAAAAGTTTGGGCACCACTGTGCTAGAGCATGAGAATTTGAAGGTGAAATTTACAAGAAACTGACTAAATAAAAGTGAAAGTGAATTGTCCTTTTTCATTCTGTTTTCAGTATCCACACCGAAAGAAACATAGAAAGATAAATCAACAGCAAAGAGAGTGAAAAGTCAATTAGGTTATTATATTTCAGTTTGAATAATTAAAATTTATTTGTAACCTTTGTGTATTGCTAAAAACACACAATTTGTAACCCGATAGTTCTCATTTAATATAATATTTAACTATTTAATAGAGGTCAAAAATATAGACTCACACACATGCAAACTTTTAGCATGACAAAGTTTTCAGCAAAAGAAACAAAATGCAAACACTCAATGACTAAGGAGTCAAAGCAATCTTATCCTCTAGGAGCCAGATCAACTGGCAAAGGAGTGTATTTCTTCTTGAATCTCCAACAGTTGTTATATCCAGTCTTTCCAATGTGACTACATTATCATCCACAAAATTTTTAGCATCATCGTAATCATAAAAGATATATTTTATATCTTTATAAATCACATGAGGCTTAGCAGACTCCAGTAATGCCACGTAGGCTTTAATACTAGTAAATTCTAGCCTAAGAGAGTCTAGACTGTGTTGTATCATCTGAGTTTCCAGAGACATTTTAGGAAAAATATTAGTTCTTTGATTCAATAAAATATATATTAAAAAATACAATGGTCAATAGCCAAAGAGAAAGCTGGCACCTTTAAATGGACCTTGACAGAAGCCTGACTTGGAGGCATCCATGTCTGTTTCCTATATGTCCCTCAATCACCGATCCATGTGGATGATGTAAATGATGTAAAGTGGGATACATGAATTCAGCACTCTGTGACCTATAATTCCAGGTGATCAGCCACCTTTGGTGGGTGAAATTGGTGCCCACAAAAAATACAAATGCCAGTTTTTCAGGCCCAAATTTTACATCTGCATTTCAAATACAAATCTCACTGTTCTAACTAACTAATTGTAGGTGCCAATCAGGTAACTAGATGTAATTTGCAGGTGAACAAAATGCAGGTAAAGACTTTGTGGATGTAAATTTTGCACCCAAAATGAAAGAGGCAGGGCTTCAACCCTACTAAAAATGTATCCCTAAGACTTACCTAGGAAATTGGACTTTCTGAACTAGCTCTCCCTGGAATTTTCAGTGTAACATAGTTTTATCTTAATATTTATAATATATCATGCTACACACTATAACATCTTTCACACAAACTCCATTCCATAACAATTTACATATTTAGATAATTCATTTACAAAAAATATTTCAGAGGGAGAGAAATTAAGAGCCATAAACAAGGGAGAAAATATAAGTTTTCACTGAGTTTGAAAATACTATATCTGGAGAGTCAATGACACAGGAGGGTTAGTTCAAGTGGAAGGAATGGTAGAGGGAAAGGATGATGGATGAAAAAAGATGAGATTGTGCAACTAGGCGGGGTGGGAGAAGGCCATAATAAACAGAGAGAGAGGACACGAAGCAGGCTTTTACAGGGTTTTAAGAACAATTTTGAAATGGACCCTGAAATGAACAATGGAAACCAGTGGAGTTGTCTGAAGGATAGGGGTGATTTTGTCATGTCTGAAGTATGTGTGAGAAGGAGGCAGAAACATTTGGCACATAATGGGGCATGGAGAACTGGGATTTAGAAGCTTTAGAGAAGGGAATTACAGTAGTCAAGCTGAAAGGAGATGAAGGCATGAGCAGAAGTAACATATGTGGTTAATACTGCTAAAGGCTGAGTTGCAGACACAGGAGATGTGGGAGAATGAAAGAGCAGGATCAAGGATCACACCAAGGTTATGGACAGTGGGAGTAAAATGAGAGAGGAGTCCGAAAGAGGCATGGAGGAGTAGGAATTGTGTTTGAGGATGTCCAAGAGAATAACATCTCACTGAGATATTTATTTGTCATTTCTATTTATCAGCTAACACTGTCTAATACATAAACTTATTTTCATCAGTGCACTGTTTATTATGATAGCTTGCAGTCTCTGCAATGTTTGTTTTAGTTGTGGATTGCTCCTTCTCACCAGCAATTCTAACTCCCATATATTTAAGTTGGTGTGTAACGTCTAAATCAGACTGGATTTGGCTACTGGGGAGTGCATACAGGCTCATGGCCATGCTCCTTTTCTTTGACATGACATTATTTTAACAGGAGGTGCTTCATCCACTTTCTTGAGATCCTTCTTGTTAAATTTTACTAGACACTTTTCACTTCTAATAACTTACCCTCAGATATCACAACACAGCTGCATTTCAGAATCAGGAAACTAACTAACAATGTAAATAAGTTTCTGGCAAAATCTTATGAGGTTCTGGTAAAAAAAAAGAAATAGCTGTGAACAATTCTTGGTCATCTATAAGCAACATGTTTATAAGAATAGAGCACTGAGATTCAAGTCCTGAAATAGTGTATATAGGTGTTAGGGATACACCCCAATACCCATCAGTTGTTTATTTCAACAGTTCTTCACTCTTGTTTATGGAGTGCACAAGATCAAAATCAGCTTTTTACTTATAACTGTTTTCTATACTACCTGCCTGGCCTATGAACCCCAAAAGTGCCTGGATAAGGTCAACATGGGTGAAGGGTTCACTTTCTATAAGCAGTCCTGTCAGTCAGGCTAACAGCACTGATTCACTCACAGGAGGGGGGGGAAAAGAGACTCAATTGTTGGACTTATTGACTCCAGGAAGGGCAGCTACTCTGTCATTACCATAGAGTGCACACAACCTGAGCTCTGTGTTGGGCCACTTAAAATTACTATTTGCTGTGAAGGATTGGCAAAGCAATTCTTAAAATGATGGGGTGAAAGTAAGAGAAGCTCCATTATGAGCTTTTCTTTTCCCTTTAACAGGAGTGATTCTTTTTGAGTCTGACCCACTTATTACCTTTTGTTCACTTGTCTTTATTAACATATATTAACTGACTAGATTACCTTTAGAAACAAATGCATTTCATTAGGTAATTGTATCACAATGGCCTCTTATTGGGAGGAAAGTAATTTTCAATCCAAACACAAAATATGCATACAACCTTATGGATATCTATGTCCATCCAAGAAGCCTGCAAATATTTGTAGGAAATGCAAAGCAGTTGTGTGCATTACACACGAGAGGAGATATTTTTTAAGAATGGCGGAAAAAAATTAATTAAACAGATGTCAAAATTATTTTCTTGTCACCATCTATCAGGCTTGGTTAATATCCATGTACTGATGTTGCATAATTGTTCTTATGGAATGCTGGTTCTCAGAACCATAATGAGTTGCTACTGCAGAAAAGCAGTGAAAGTGGCATCCCCACAGAGTTATCTTCTAAATTATTTATACTTGCAACACTTTCACATAATGGCAGTTTCAAACTCAAACAAACAATGCAAACCGCACAATAAAGAGAGGGGAAGAGACTGTACAGGAGCCCTTTCTGAACGCAAATAGGTAGAAAGGTGAGTCAAATAAGCTCATCAGCATTTGTTTTCCACTAGAATTCTCATGAGGCTTGCAATCAGACAGCATCAAAGCTCTTTGGGGTTGTGTCACCTTTGTAAGGGATTACACAGCAGCGTATTACCTGCCTCTGTTTTATCTGTCAAATCTCAAATGTAAAGGAATGCAAACTTTATTTTTCTTGTGCAAGTTTGCTTATTGTCTTTGAATCCCAGGGCAGAACCTCCCAAAAAGCTTAGCTGTCAAGAGGGTGCCAATGAAAGCAGATACTGGTGTTGCTGTGTCATATTCATCCCGTAGGCTATGGAGTTAGTTTGCAGAGGT
Organism: Chrysemys picta bellii; assembly: GCF_011386835.1. Taxonomy (NCBI): domain Eukaryota; kingdom Metazoa; phylum Chordata; order Testudines; family Emydidae; genus Chrysemys; species Chrysemys picta. The sequence continues at coordinate 100,616,090 of NC_088794.1, read as the reverse complement.
TTCTTTTAACAGCCTTAGCATTGTGCATTACCTTGCACACCTGCCTTACTTATACTCAGTTTAATGATTAACATGTTATGGAGTCAATGCTATTATTTTCATCAGAAAAGAAATAAACCGTGGAGAAGGTTTTGTTTTGTTCTGTGTTTTAAACATCAAAACATAATTCCAAAGGAAATCACTCGGACATTAGGTTATTAGAAAGTATCTAATATTCAGTTAAAACACAGTCTCATTTCTGCTACACTGAAAAGATGAAAAAACTGAAGGCAGGGTTTTCTGTAGAATGAACATGGAATTTCAGCCTAGATTTAAAAAAGTATCCATTCATTCTGACTGCCTCCGTTTCTGGGTGCCCAACCTGCAGCACCCAAAATGAGTGACCAGTGGTTAAGTGTAATCACCCTCAAATATTATGGGCCTGATTCACCACTTGCTACTTCAGCCTTACACCAGTGCACCTCCTTTGATTTCAAGGGAGTTATACTGGTATAAAGTTGGAGAAACACTGTGGTGGATCAAGCCCTATATTCAGACTCATGTTTTCTCCTAGATAATGGCTACTAATATATTTATGAATTTTAAAAGGCTTTTCAATTCAACTATCTATTGTTACTATGTGCAGGAAGTAAAGATGTAAATTACAACTAAGCTTTTAGGGGTTTATTCCCTCATGATGTGCTTGTGCTGTGCTTGTTGGGGTGGGGAAGCAAGTATAGAGTACCCTTTATAAAATGAATGACACTGCGGAATATTCTTAATGCAGTGTCTGCGTGTATGGGGGTGGGGGACAGAGATGTTATCCACTGCATTTTAAATTCCTATGTACTATGAAATAATTCCCTATCCCAGCTTCGAAAAGTTTCAAAACTGTAGTTTAACAAGGTTTAAAATAAGTGGTGTCTAGATTATGGTTCGATCCTGATCATCTGAGAACGAAACAGAAAGTATTTTTAGGGCTATAAACAGCCCTCAGCCAGGCACGTGACTCCAGTACCAATGGGAATTATGGGCAGGGACTCAGGGCAGAAATAGTATATGGCCCTCTGTTCTCAAACATGACAGACGTAATAAACCTTAACCTCTACTTTCCCAGCTTTCCTCAACCACAGCTAAAAACTCTACATATGTTATGCCATCTAATGAACCAGACATTAAAAAGAAACCACAAATCCATACCAAGACATTAGCAGGAAAAGAAGTGTGACATAAATGCTTGCTCGTTGTAGCACCAGAGTAGTTAGAAAGAAAAAAGACCCAATAGATGATCAGTTCTGTCTTTCTACAAGGACAAGGTATAGTCTACCAATACAGGACTGTCCACCAATACAGGACCTACTGGTTACTAAACTGATACTTCACAAACTCTCTGAACCCAGAGTGTAAGAGCCCAGTTAGCAGAAAAGCAGACTACTAAACTGAATTTGGGAAGAAAATGCTGGGATGTGCATTTCCCACCCTCCTCTCCCAAGCACCCTATTTGTTTTCCTCTGATTCTGGAGCAACACAGAGGAAGGCTGGACTAGTGCTTAAAGCACAGGTCTGGCATTCAGGAGACTTGGCTTTAACTTCTGGCTTTGCCACGTACACTACTTCCTGTGTGACCTTGGGCAAGTCACTTATGATTAGATTGTGACTCTGTAAAGGAGCAAGAGGGAATAAGATACCTCTACTCCTTACACAGGTTAACCCGGATATTCAGTTCAGGTACAAAGGAGTCAGTGAGGCTACTTACTTGCTTACTTCCTCCAAGGAGCAAGTGGGCAGAGAATGGAGGGAATGAAGTCTTGGCTTCACTCCTCCTTGCTCACTAGCCAACCTTGCAGAGCCAGCATGGGATGAGTAGTAATTTACGGCGGGTGTAGGTCAATAGTAAAGTACTACTGCCCAGGAGCAAGGAGGCAGTCAAGGAGGAGCTGTGCCTGGGCAGTCTGTCTCTGAGGGTATGTCTACACTGGAATTAAACAGCTGCGGCTGGCCTATGCCAGCTGACCCAGGCTTGCGGGGCTCAGGCTAAGGGGCTGTACAATTGCAGTGCAGACATTCAGGGGGTCCCAGAGCATGGACTTGTGCTCGAGCCTGAACGTCTACACGGCAATTTTACAGCCCCGAAACCCAAGCCCCGCAAGCCTGAGTCAGCTGACACAGGCCAGCCGCAGACGTTTAATTCCAGTGTAAACATACCCTGTGTCTCAGGGCTTCACACGGCGACTCCTGTATGGATGCGTTTTATCAATAATTTAGCCCTTGTTCTCGCTGCACCTCAGTTCTGCATCTTTAAAATGGGGATAATAATAATACTTCCTATCTCACTTCTCATCTTCCTAATGTTGTGGGAGCAAATTAATTGACATTTGTGAGGCACTCAGACAGTGTGAAGTCAGAGGCCAGAGAAGTACCTACCTATTGATTTATCTAGCTACATAATCTAGAACATACCTTTTCTGGTTGAAATTTGGACGGCTGTAGGCCTGATTACAAGAGCTACAATTACTAGAGAACTGGTTTACAAATTGTTCTGTAACTTTTATTCACATGTAACTTTCCAAAAGTCTGTTTAAGATTATTTTCATGTGGGATAATTAGCACAACATTTAAGAATTCTAATCTCATATGAATGTGCAATCAAAACAAGTATTTTCCTGCAAGCTAAAAATGCCTGGATTTCAGTTTTCATTTTTGAAAGAATTTTATTGTTCGTGCTGGATGTGCACTGGAACACAAAAGAACACTTCACCTCACTACTTGAGTTGGTTCGTTTTTTATTTTTTTACTTTTCAGTGTTTATTTAATTAATGATGTCTGAGTTGTTTTTCTCCTATGTGTGTGTGAGTTTAGTGTTTGTAATGATCCAGGGAAATGATACAGAAAAAAGCAGTTCAGGGTTCTTCATGCTGTCCTGACACTCTGCTCCATACTTTGTATACCAAGCCTGTAAGAGAATGACCAGGTCATTCGGTGTCTAGACCACTCAACATCTGGCCTCTCTGCTGAGACTGTCAATAAATGCTGGTTGTGGGCTGTGGACCATAGGCGAAGACCTACCAATTCATTTCTCATAGGCCACAAAACAGCTGCTGGATGGTAATGATTTTTGGTAACTACCAAGATGGACTGGATTGAAATCTGAGACCAAGATTGCAAATGACAACGTGGAAAATGTCTAGATATACAAAAGGTCCCCACTTTCATAAGAGAAACTCCAAACAGAAATTACGTACAGGCAAATTAGCCATGAGCCTAGTGGATCCATGGATCAGAACCCCCACCAGATGTTTCCCTTCCTTGTGGCATGTTCACCAGGTCTGCAGGGGAAGTACATTGATATATACTTGGCTAGACCTTCTTCTGAGAAGAGGAAGCAAAGTGCTCTTTCCAATTAGACGGATGGAGGTGTTCTGCAGTGAACTGATCTGGGGGAGTGAGTACCACCTGGTTCTCCCACAGGGAAGTAAAAGTTCATCCCATGAGGAAAGGAAAACTGCCACACACACACACTCAATCCCATAGGAGGAGGGCAAGGAATTGATGAGATGCACCCTCTTTTCTCTAGGGAGAAAGTCTACTGTGGAATCCTCTGCCCCCTATTTGCCAGGATGGACAGTGGGAAGGCAGGAGAAGGCAGGAGGAAAATCTTCCCACCCATCAATCATGAAGAAGAGGGGAAGTCAACCCACAAGTTACTAAGAGAGGGGAGAGCACAAAATTTAAGAACGAAAAAGAACACCCTACAATGCCGCAGGAGCACAAGGGGGCGGCTGAAAAAAAAATTGACTGTTTTTAAAACATACTTTTGGGCAGATCCCCATCTTTTCTCTGCAAACGGATCCCTGCAGAATTTAACTGGGAAGGAACAAGAGTGAGGAAATCCTGACCATGCATGAATAGAGGCTATGGGAGCTCCTGGCTTCACATAAGGAGGGAACATCAGAAGACATTATTCATGCAGGAAGAAGTAGGCTTCGGAAAGTGCAGCTGAAAGCAGGACACCTATTTTTGTTTGCTGAAATGCATGAGTGGTCCTGCATTTTTGGTACACTTAGGCCTCATTTAATCTTAATCCATCCCTATTTTTATGGAATTTTTAAAAGGGTTTTATTATTAGGCAAATACACTTGAGGAAATTCCTCACCGCAGGTGAGTCAAAGGAAAACAGATCTAATCAGCCATCTGACCAGGTGAACAATGTGGAGATTGAGAGTAAAACCAACTGACACAGCTCCCAGTACAAGACACAGACAGCCAGACACCAAACAAAAGAATCAGAGATGGACCCAGCTGCAACATCTGGGTCTGAATCCAAATGTTTTTAGTCCAGCTCATCTCTAGGACTAATAGGCCAGATTCACCTCTCATTTACCCGGGCTTAAACTGCTTAAACTTCCCTGACACCAATGGAATATCTCCACTTTTACATCAGTGTACATGAGAGCAGAATCAGGCCCAATAGCTCCCGAACTTTTATATCAGATTTTGTGGAAGAGAAATAAAGATGACATGGCCCTGGGGGAAATAATTCAACATATCAAGAGAACATGATACAACCCCCATTTTTAAAAGAAAATATTTCCATATATTTGTAAATTCTAAGGAAACAATGTGTTTGAGCCATTTCATACTACTGGTCTCTTTGTTATGTGACTGCAGTGCTGGTAAACAGTGCCAAATTCCTAGTCTGGCCATTTGCCTTAGAAGCAGCACATGTATTGTACAGCAATTTTGGACTTACCAGCTATTTAGGGGTAAATCCTGCCCTTTGGCACAAAGAGCCCAGGATGCAATAGAACAACAGCAATCTGCAGCACAGAGCTGGGAGACAAGAATCCTCCTGGGACCCTATTCTGATCACAGTCACCTTGACATAAATGAGGAGTAGTTCTATTCAAGTCAATAGGCTTACTCCAGATTTATTCTGGTGTACCTAAAAAATAGAATCTGGCCTCTGAAGTTCACACCATACACACACTTTGGAGCACAGCTCATTGCATCTTTGCATGTTGGTGAGGTATAGAGATGAGACAGGAAGGTCTAGATCAGGGGTAGGAAACCTATGGCACGGGTGTCGAAGGCGGCACGCGAGCTGATTTTCAGTGGCACTCACACTGCCCGGGTCCTGGTACGGTCCAGGGGACTCTGCATTTTAATTTAATTTTAAATGAAGCTTCTTAAACATTTTAAAAACCTTATTTACTTTACATACAACAATAGTTTAGTTATATATTATAGACTTATAGAAAGAGACCTTCTAAAAAGGTTAAAATGTATGACTGACACACGAAACCTTAAATCAGAGTGAATAAATGAAGACTCGGCACACCACTTCTGAAAGGTTGCCGACTCCTGGTCTAGATGGATTTGTAAATACATGGATCCACCTGCTATTCTCCCCATGCCCATTAGGGGTCAGAGAAAGGGAAGGAGGAGTATTACACATTGGAGCTGCTACAAATTCTCAACTTGAGGAAGAGTAAGTCCTTTTCCTCAGAACTCTGATGGAGACTGCCGGTACCATCTCTGTGCACTCAGTGTGCACATGCAAGGCTGTTTGCATGAACACAAAATTACAAGTGCTATGTTAGGGCCTAATACAAAACTCAATGGAAAGACTCCTACCCATTTCAAGAGGCTTTGGGGTCATACCCTTTGAGGGTGATTCTATAGTCACTGCACATGTGGAACGCAAGGAAAGCTCCACCCATGGAGTGGGCAGAGGACTGAGGCCACTGTGAAAACGTAGACTTATGCATGTCCAGTCATATGCCTGTTATTAAACTCTAACACCCAGCTACTCACCCACTCTTGCTAGCGAATGCCCCCAGTGTGACATTCCAGGAAATTCTGAGAATCAAGCAGTAAAAGCACTTTTACACTCCCAGGAGGTGAAAGTGATATTTTTATGGTATTTTTATGCTTTTACGCCTAACATATTTTAATGCTATTTTTATGTATTTTTATCTTGTCCTATCATATATTGTCATATCACAAGAATATACATCACAATGTGCTTCCAAAAAAACAGCATTTGCAGTTTACAAGTGGCTCATCTTTGTTGTATTGTTTAATTTGTTAATGTTTTTAAAGTCACTTTGTAAACACAAAGTACCACACAGTTGCTAAGTGTTATTATTGCATTCTAGTGCCTTTATATATGGCCAATCCGTTCGTTGCCGGGCACTACTGAAGCCCATTGGTAGAAAGGCAGGATGGACTTGTAGTTAAGGTACTAGGCTGGAAATCAGGAGAGCCACATTCACTTTCTCCCACAATCTTCCTATGTGATCAAGTTACTTAGGGCCAGATTTACAAATATATTTAAGTGCCTAAAGACACACCTAAGCAGGTCTGGCACCCAGCTCCCATTGAAATGTATTGGGTATTAGGCACCTGACATGTTTGTAAATCCCACTAGAGTTGGGGCTTCTAAGTGCTACTGCATCACTCCTCCGGCTATTCTTAGGACATACTGAGTTAAGTTCTGCAAAATATTTGCAATGAAAAATAACCACAGGAACCTGGCCTGGCTTTGGGTTCCAGAACTCAAATCGGCTTCACTTCAGAGTGAATCTGGGTCAACTGCATCCCAACCCCAACCAGTTTCAAAATGAAAGGAAATGTTAGTTTGAATCTCATTGCAGCAAAACTATGGTGGTTCCGGCTGCTCTACTTCCAGGTCTTGTCCCCTCGCTCTGAACACAGAAAACCTTCACTGGGGAGGAGGGGGCTGAGTATATGCTGGTGTAGGCATCATGCAGGCCAGGGAGAAAATTGCTTCTCGAATAGCTTCCATGGCTGTGTAAAAAGAGGGACCAAAGACTCTTGGTGGGCCAGAAGCTATGGAGTCTGTTTTATGCTCCAGTTCTGCAAGGTATTTAAACAGGTGCCTAACTGCAAGCACATGAATAATCTTATTAACATCAATCAGACTACTCACATGCTTAAAATTAGATAAGTTCATAAGCACTTTGCAGTATTGGGGCCTTTATCAAGAGAAAGTTATGAGAATGTTGTTGGGTTGTTTTTTTTTTGAACAACTAATCCAACAGTGGTCCACTTTTTTATTGTTCTAATTCTTTTGTTCTTTGTCTTGGTGGCCTTTGATTAGTTGAGAGGGCTGGTATTCAGCATGAGTGATTTTTTTTTGTTCCAAAGAAAATGATTTCAGCCAGTTATAATTAAGGCCATGCTATTGGCACAGTCATCTCGGATAATTCAGAACATGTTAAATTGACCGCTTGCCATGAAAAACTAAATCTCTGCAAAGAACATGACATTCACACTCTTCACTTACTGTGCATGTGCAGAGGGCAAAGTCTGAAAGATGTGGATTAGATGGATCAATTGATCATACTGAAATGAGGGTGAAAATAACAACTGGGAGTGGGACTTTAGCTCGGACCACCTGGCCTGCTCTTGGAACTGCTCAGACTGAGCCTGCAGCCCTACCTACTGAGAGGATCAGCAGGAGTAACTCAGAAGAAAAGGAACCCAGCTCTCTCCCAAGAAGAGAAAACAGTATTTTCTTGGGGAAGAGTTGAGTTATATTAACCCTTAGCTCCTGGATCTTCATTTCCCTCCTCCCACTATAACTCTGACTGGCCCCACAGAGCAGGCTTCTCACTGAAGACTCCCTAGGAAGACAAGAACATCAAAAAGTTCAGTAGAGGAAAGACAACTTATGATTGTAGCTGAAACAGAACCTAAGCCTCCCCACACCCAAGCCCCTGAAGGAAAGTGTATTGTTAATGAAGGAAAGTTCCATCCAACTAAAACGGGAATAGAAATATTCCTGATTTCTTCCTGCAGGTATGTACTGAAACATTCCTAGCACCTTCTGAAGCATTGAGTGGTTGGTACAAGCCATTAAAATATGTATTTATGAAATGTAGTTTTGCCTTATGAAACATGCCATTTTGCTCCATGAAAAATGGCTTTTTTTCCTGTGGAAAAAAATACAGGTTTAATTATAACTTCTCTTTGGGTTTCACAAATGAGCAGGTATTCATGCAAGGTTGGAAAATGCAAAGAGCTGAAGAAATATTCTTTGTGTTTGATTTATATTGAAAAAATCAACTGAAATCTGGTATATTTTATATTCTCCAGTCAAAAGTGGTGTGTGAAAGGTCTTGAGAACACAGCCTTTCAAGAATAAAGGCACCTCACCACTAAAGATGAATTTTTAATGAGGTGTTTGCCTCAGTGACAGCTATGGTCAAGAAAAGATGTACTGCAGTGCAACTGAAATATGGACGTTTGACTTGAAGAACTTTGTGTAAGCCCTACGAATTACACCAGTCACTGGACTACAGTAAGGGGAACAGGAACCACAGTCAGAAATGATCAGTTCCAACAGACCATGAGGAACAGAAGCCCTGACATTCTGTTTGGTTTACATACCGTTAACTGCACATTACGCTGATTTTCCTGATACTAGATGAATGCAATTCCATGATGGATTCAAATATTTTTAAATAGTATCTTACCTCTGTCAACAATTTTTTAAAGATAAAACAAAGAACTCCCTACTTTTTTCTATGCCATCTTTCATTTGACCATGTATAGGCGAACATTAATGTCTATCTCTCACGCCTTTATTTAAAAAGCAATAAGACTTGTGTACACATAAAAATACAATCCAAAGCTTCTGCCTTCTTCCCAGTGCTCAGATATCAGCACCATCTGGAAATTGTCCTTGCATTGTAACAGCAAACTAGCGAGCACACAACTAATCCTTTCATCCCCCCCAAAAGAAACACATCTGCGTTTTCATAAGTGCTATGCAAAACCCGCCAATTTTGATTGTGCAGTTTTTCAGACTACAAGTTCCATCTTGAATTCTAAGATTGGCAAAATTTTGCTAACTCAACAACAGAGAATCTGCCTCAGTGAGTCTCACCTGTGTTTGCTCTGAAAGAGACAAACTCACCTTCCCTCTCCTGAAGAAGCTTTGGGTCTCCACTTCATTTATTTTTGTTGGAAGTGGAAGGAATGGACATTTTCTTCCCATACCTGTCTTTCCATTAGGGCCAGATTTTCAGCTGGTATAAATTGGCCTACCTCTGTTAACTTCATTGGAGCTGTGCAGAGCTGAGAATCTGGCCCATTGTCTTCAGGGGCTTCTTAGAGACGCCACAGAGTGCACTACTTTGTTGGTAAAGCCCTATGCCACTGGGAAAGTGGCTATTGGAACATGGCACAATCAGTGTATCTCAAGGAGTTATTGGGTGATTTGAGTGGCAGCAGGAGACTCCAGAGGTAGTGTTGGGGGCCTGTTGCTGCAGAATGGGGAGGTGCAGCATTATAAGAACATACTTACTAACTTTCTCCTGCAAAGAAAAGTGGGAGGAATGGGCCAGCCAGCTGCCTTTGAAGACAGAAGGAGAGGGCAAGGACATTAGCACCTCAGTACTGCCAATCCAAAGTGTTCAAAAATCATGAGCCAGGTCCCAAAGAATCATGAGTCAGGTCCCAAAGAATCATGGGATTGGCTTACAACCATGAGATTTCTTTTAAAAAATTGGCTCTTTTTCTTAGTCTTTTGAGGTTTTCACCTTTAGGATACAGGCATGTTACATTTCCAAGCTTTCCCTGCAATCACGAGGACTGGAAACTTACTTTTTAAAAACCGAAAGCTGAACTTCTCAGCTAATAACAGGATTCCAGGAGCTGGGGCTTTAGAAAAAAACACCAAATATGGTAAGACTCATGACAAGATAGTGAGGGTGGGCAACACTGCTACTGAGGGATTCAGGAGGCACTGGATTGCCATTTCCTCCATTTCATATCTTAAGGAGGGATCCTAGGCAGGCCAGTTGCTTCGCCACATCCAAAGGGTCAGGTGAGGGAGTGGCCTAACTATGCTCCACCTTGCCCACTGCTGCCAGCTCTGTACTAATCCTAGGGACAGGTAGAGCCACATTTGACTTAGTGCACTTACTAAGGAACCTTTTGATGGGTATTATCTAATCCTGACTTTAAAGTAGAACACTCTTCTGCTGCTTGTGCGGTGCAGGTCAGCCCTGCTTCCCAAAACCCTTAGACTTTCACAGGGCAAAACTGTCTGTGCCTGACAGCACTCAAAAGTAGGGTTGGAGCAGGCAGCTGGTGTGTCCTAAAGACTTTAGTGAGGGGGCAAACCAGGAGGGGCATGGAGGCCAATGAGATGCTCCTCTTTCAGATATCATGGTATGGGATGGAAGAGCCTGGTGGTTGTTGGTGGGGAGAAGGTATGGAGGGTGATGAGCTGGTGTGTGGAAGCTTTCCGGCCAGCTCAGAAGATGAAGTTTGCAGATATCCTTGCTGTGTGACCTTCCTCCACACAGTTTCACAACACAGAGTGAACACCTTGAACCCAGGCCCGGTTTGAGCAGGGTCACTAAACAAATGCAATGCAAAACATGCAATGACCACCAGACATTAATTCTTCCCATGGAGGAAGTGAAGATGTTCTGATTCCCTCTGAGTGTCATGTGCTCTCCAGAGCAATAAAGCTGAGTAGAGCTAACACCACCCAAAAACACTCAAACAGTAATAATCCTCATAGCAACTAGAGGGTCCTGTATTCACTAGCTCCAGCATTCAGTAACCCCAACAAGCGCTTGTTAGATGAAACAGTGCTGAGTTGCGTAGGCCCTTTGACTTTGCTGGGGTTTACACCAGGGATTAATTTGGCCAATAAGTTTTTATCATCCTATTCTACTCTTTAATAGAGCTATGTTCAAGTCACAGAATTCAGAAGATGGAGCTTGAGTCTGGCCTTTTGATTCAGGTCCGGGTTTTGAATACCTCCTACATTCAGGACTGTTCAGATTTGGGGGTTTTGGCTCTTGGCTCAGGAAGGGGACTAACTGAAACAGTTTATACTGTAACTGGAGTTTTACCAGCCACTAGAGTCTGGTAAAGTGATGGTCTTTTTCCACCAACACAAATTTTCAATTTGGTTGGCTTTCCTGGGGTTTACAGAAAATACACTTGCCCTGATTTCTCCTAAAATGCAAGCATGGCTGATATATTTTTTGTAACTGCTATGACAAATCTTTTCTAAAAGAAAGCCTAAATGATAGGGAGAATTATAGTTCTTAAAAAGCCGATAATGCTGCATAAGCCTTTCCCCCCACATATTCTGCTTAGAAGTCTGTTGACGGGTGGGGGGAGGTTCAGGAATTCAGTGAAACGTAAGCATCAAGAAAACCTTTTTATGCTCTTCAATTACACAAAAATAGGAAGGGAGCATCATTTTCAAAGGAACAAATGTTACACAAGACATGCCCTTTAAATCCTTTTAAAGGCTCTGTGACCTGTAAAACTATCTGCAATATCAGCAGCAGAAAGCCTTCCCTAGAACAAATGCTTATGTTTTATGTGTACTGTATTTGCTAATCATTAGTTCATAAGCAAGAGCAGATATACAGTGTGCTATAAATAATGGCGGGAATGTAAAAGTGAATTGATCTGTCTGGCTATCTAGTAATACTGCTGGCAGAGGACCAGCTTTGAATAGCTGCCAACTACCATAGACCCAGCCAGTGATTTGTCTAGGGGTCTTGCCCTGTCAGGCAGAAAACAGTCTTAAGCTGAGCTCCCAGAACTGTGAGCACCGCCTACTGCTCAACAATGAGCATTTCCTGCGGTGTCCCCTTTGCCGAGTTAGTTTAAATGGCCGAAAACATGTACAAGTTATCAAGATATAAAAGCAGGCATCTAACAATATTAATCACTGGAGAGAGAGGTCAGTGTTCTTGTGAACTGAAGTGAAATATGCTGTTCAAATTGCCTACAGAGACAGAGGGATAGATACACACATTATAATGTGCTAAATTCCTTCCTTCCTGGTAGATCTTTATATGTATCACGAATGTACAGTAATTGCTGTGTTGAGATATTCGGGGTGGGGTAGCAAACAGCCAACAGAACCAAAGCATTTATACTGATCAAGGATGGTAATTATGCTAAATAAATGTGATTAATAGAAACAAATGAGGTGGGGCTTTATTATAGGAAAGAAATGAGCTGGTTCAGAAGCAAGTCCCAACAGCAAAACTATTTCCCCATCTCTAGTGCAAATGGAGCAAAATGGTGGGCTAATTTCCCCCCTTCCTTTCAGTCGGTTATGCTGATCCATTTATTGCATTGCTTGAACTAGTTTTCCCTGTGTATAAACATGGAAAGACAGCTCAGGCAGCAAACTCACCTCGAGATGCCTTGCAGGGATTCAGTAATGTGCCTGCTTGGCACTGTTTCTTGTATCCCTCAAGGCTGTCTCCCAATCTCTTTGTAAGATCAGCCCTGGCTCAAAAAAAAAAAAAAAAAAAGTTCCATCAAATGATGCAGCTCGGCTTCATGTAATCTGTCTTTGCTAGGTGATTCTGATTCACTGTTAGTAGAAGATCAGGGTCTATGTGTGTGTATGTTCATTATATGTGTTCAGTATTTACATTCCTACATAAACCTGCATATAATTTTTGCTATAGACGGAGGGCAAGCTACTAATTAATTATTAGTGAGTTGAATTTCCTCAAAGTGCTCCGTGTTTATGGATCTGAGACCACAGGACTGGGAGGCAGCTGCTTCATTTTTGTATTTGTTATTGTTTTATTGAATTTCATAAATACCAACTAAATTCAAAGAAAACGGATTTAAATTTCTCCTCATCACTTAGAATATATTTTGTAGAGTGCAGCCTGTGCAGTAATCCTCTGCTATACTTTAATTTGGTTTTAATTTTATAGGCCCTGTTTTAACTGCATATTTCCAGACCTTTATTTCTCTCACAGCTCTTAGCAAAATGGTAGCTCATAAACACAAGCTCTGCTGTATAGACTTTGCATTTCATCCCAAAGTATTTCCTTTTTTTATAGCTATGGTCTTTCCATCTTAGTGCTCTGAGCTTGGGTCACAAATCTCACTGCTATTCCAGTGTGTGACATCTTCGCTCGTTTGCCGCTGCTCATTAACAAACAATACTGCTGTGAAATTGGTTTAATGACAAAGTAATAAAATTGCTATTCTGCTCACAGATTGCCTGAGGCACTTTGAGCTCCTACAAGGCTTACTGTGGGTGCCAAGATACATTAAGCTGCTTATTCGTAAAAACTGCATCATCCGTTTTTTTCACAGGTTTTTTCCTTTCCCTATCTAGCCCCTGCTTCTTTTTATCTTCAAATAAAAAGATATATTTGCTTATGTTCTTCCATGCTGTCAAATTTTTACTTGCATGCATATTTCTGGAAAATGAAAGTGTATTTCATTTCATTTTTCTTTTTAAAAGGTCACTCTGTCCCTATTGCAAGGTTGTTTCTGGTGTCCAAACCTTCAGCAATGTAACATTAAAGTTGACTTATTTTGATATACTGCATTATGTAATTGGGAGACAGGGTACTTTTAGTCCTATTTTAGGCACTGCTAGCTAACAGAACTATTTATAGAATGGGTTTCCTTTTTTAAAGAACCAAACTGTGCAGTACAACAATTTTCTGTTGTGAATTTAAAGCTGAAGATTTTGCTTGGTTTTAAAAATTAGAACAATCGGATCATACCTGGTTACTTTTCACTTTTAAAAATGTATGAATAATATATGTCAGAGTAACAGCAAACCCTTTAGCAGGCCCCCGTTTTTCATAATGAATTACATGTTTTGGGAAAGTATCCTTTTTCCATTTATGTGAGGCCCATATGGACCCAGAGATTTACTGCTACCAGACAATGGTGAAACAACCCAATTGCTCTTTGACAGGTGGACGGGTCCTGATAATTATAGCCAGACATCTTAACCCTACCAAAGTGGTGTAAATAAACACACAGAACACTAATCAATATGACTTTCTTACTTTTGAATTTTTAAACACACATGCTAACAATTTATATTTTCCCTCCTGCTCTCCCTTCAAGGAAAGAATTTAACTTCCTTATACTCCTCCTCCTCTGCTTCCCCCGCCTCCCCTCAAATTTCATTATAGGTTATTTTTAGGGAATGCTACAGCAACCAGCAAAGAGCCAATGGTGAAATTCTTACTCCTCAGAACAACTTGCAGGTACTATAACTAGGTAATCTCACTTGCTGAATACCTTACAAAGTATGTTACCTGTGATGGCTAACGAGAGGTGGAAAAACTGGTTCAGAAACAACACAACCTGGTCTGAACACAAATCTTCACCCTTTACAACCTTACACTGATCCTCCTTTCAAATATCTTGAGTTTCAGGGCTTCTCCAGGTCAGATTCATTCCAAAGTGTGTCTGACCTTGGGAAACCTCAGAGCATGAGATATGAACATAGCAGGCTGATGCAAGCCCAGCAGAGACTGCTAGCACCCCATGATGGGATTATCAAGGGGCTACTGGAGGTCAGAAGAGGATTTAAAAAAAAAAAAAAAAAGCATAGGCAAGTGAAGGGTGATGGGAGTCACCAGGTCCAGGCAGGGGTGGGTCATCTGACTACTTGGAGGGAGGAAGGGTCAGATTGGGAGGTTTGAAGGAAAAGGAAAATAGTATGGGTCACTGGGAAGGAGAAGATGATGTTTAAAAGAGTTTGGTTGATGGAGGGAAATAGAACGATGGGACAGAGAATCATGGCAAAGGAAGGACTGAGAGACTGAAAATGACCCTGTGGGGTAGGAGTAGAGAGGAAGATGAGACACAGAAAAGGAGGGAAAAGTGCATACTTTACAAGATTCAAATAAGCAGCTGAACTTTCGGGTGACCTATCTAAACAGCTTGAGTTTTGCCCATTGGTAACTATAGACCCAGATCCTCTTCTGTACCTAGTCTTGCAGGTCTCTGATCTTCAGGCCAACCTGGCCTCATCAAAGTTCAAAATAGCTGGAGGCTGCTCTAAACTCGGATCTCAGCTCCCAAGAAGCCACCCACTAGCTGGGTGCATCAAGAATGTGTGCCAAAGGTGGTGCAGAGCCTGGATATGCCAACTTTCCACTTGCCAGGGAGTCCCCCATACCAGGGGAATCTCCTGGTGTGGGAGACACCATCAGAGTCCACTTTCCATGCATTGTTGGAGAGGTACAAAGGGAGCAGAGTGGGGTTCAGGGTCTCATCCATAATATCCACAGGTGATAGGGAGACTAACTTGCTAAACTAAAAAGTATATAGTGTAATCCATATGTACACTGCCTGTGATGCAGATTACTTGGACCTGCGACAGTCAGCGCTCACTACTTGTATGCTACCTCGCAGCACCTTGAATGATCCCTTGCTATCTTTACTCTATGCTATTTGATGAGGTTAGGACTGCAGACTTCCCTGCCTTAACATCTATAAAACTACAAGAAGTAATAAAATATACCACAGACGCACAAATTAACCCTGGAACAAGTGCATTATAGACCACCTGAGCCTTCAAAAGCTAATTTTTCAGTTATGGTATCCATCTGTAATATGTTTGCAACATGTTTTACTGTAGTGTGAGAAGCTGCCAGGCTCAAAGATGAACATTTAAAAAAAATATACATTGTTGTATTTCTTAAGTGTTTGATTTAATAAGTGCAGCACTAAAGAAGCAAACCTAGTTAAATAAGACATCACAATGGAAGGGCAGAAAATTATCAGGTCTTGGACGAGATATTAGTTCTACATATTCTACAGCTTGATATTCTAACCAGGGCACCATCTACAACACACAAATGGAAATATGAATACAAGAGCCATTATGCTTTTTCAGAAATCCTTTGCTAGGCAGATTTGGTACTGATCTACTTTTCAAAAAAGAAAATATTCAGCAACCTATAACCATGTGCAATTGCCCTTTCCTAACATGTGGTAGGGAGCCTAGTGGTACAACACCGAACTGCAAGGACACTGATCAAGGGCTTTTAAATGGTTTTTCTTTAACGGTCTGGAAAAAACACATGCACTCGTCCCTTGTCCTTACATATTTCCTGCCTTCTACATTCATATTTATCAAATGTAGGGCTAAATTCTGTGATGGAATGAGCACATTTGGCTCAGCCTGGACTGCAATGGGAGCCACATGTGTGATCTGATTGTAGAATTTGGCTCCTACAAGGGGACACTCAAACCAGTTTTAAATATGCAACTGATATAATTACAAACGCACAGGGAAGCCATGGAAGATGTGGAGAAAAACTCAAATAAAACCAGCAGAGATACAAGTTTGGCTTTGACTTGGGAAGTTGCTAGCTTTGATCCTGATCCTTGCGGGCTGCAATCACATGTACTGCCAACAAACCACATGTGTACCTTGCATGAGCTGATGAAAATGTGATTGAGAGATGTGTCCATCAGGCATTCTGCCCATCCTGCATTCTGGAAGCTGGAATCTATTTGATACTTTTAGTATTACTAGTAGCTTTAAGGATTGTTAAAAAAAGGTGAGTGTTTTAACACAGAAAACATCTCAAAGGGGAAAGATGAAGGGCCACAAGAAATACGGCATTCACACATAAATAAGAAAATAAAATGACATTGAAATTTAGAGGAAGAGAAGTTATTAGGCTGGGGACCATCCTACAGTTTAGCACCTCAGTCTCTCTCTCCCTGACCTGGATAACAAAATACCTTTGGCCCAGCAGGGTCCCCTCAGGTTTAATGTAGCCATATTTTCTCAGATTGATTCAGCCCATTTTCATTAGCTATATTTTAGAAAAATATTTCCACTGGCTAGTTTAGAAAAGTTTCATGGCTTTGTTCCAGTGAGAGTGGTATAGAATCAAACTATTATTATAGTACCCAAACATGCTAGGTGCTATATACCTACTGAGGACCAGATCCTCTGGTATGGGACTGTACATGCCCAGAGCAACGTGTTCATGGTAACATTGACCAGGCTCTCTCCAGGGTTCATGATCCCTTGGAGAATGTGCTTTAGTCTTTAAGTTGTAAGGAAACCCCAAGCTAGGAAAAGTAATCAGGCCTAAATCAGGCCAATTTCACTGCAAACAGGCAGAAAAAAATGCTCACCTTATTTAGATAACTTTTCCTGCAGGGCATTCAAATTGGTAAAAATGACAGCATCCAAGACATTGTTCAAACTAAGTCCACTCAGTATATCACATAGTAAGCAGGGCCGGCTCCAGGCACCAGCCTGGCAAGCAGGTGCTTGGGGCAGCCACTCCGGAAAGGGGCGGCAGGTCTAGCTATTCGGCGGCAATTCGGTGGATGGTCCCTCACTCCCGCTCAGAGCGAAGGACCTTCCGCCGAATTGCCGCCGCAGATCGCGATCGCAATTTTTTTTTTTTTTTGGCTGCTTGGGGCGGCCAAAACCCTGGAGCCGACCCTGATAGTAAGAGAGCGTTATATTCTGACTTTATTCTCATCTCTGAGTAAGCTGCATCAACCCAGGTGTAGTTCCAGGAGGTACTGGGCCTCAGAGACAGCACACTGAGGCACAATTTCCCATTGCTCTGAGGCAGTAGTAATTTGCTGCCAGCTTACACAAACAGCAAATTATGGCACCCTCATACCTCAATGCTAGCTTGTACTTAGAGGGGGTGAGAGAAGACTTGTGGCTTCTGTACCTCTCCTACTATTTACTCTTACTCCCTTGTGTAGGCATGTAGTCACAAGCTCGTCTAAAATGAATAGAGATAACACACTGAAATGTTAGCTCGTGAAAAAGAACAATCATAAGTATGCCAGACCCACTGCATTCATTTAAGAATACAAGTTCCTTTAAACAAAGTGTATGTACATATTATCCAAAAGTCCTAGATTGTATTATTGCCACTGGCTAGTTTGGAAAAGTTTCATGTCTTTGTCCCAGTGAGTAAATTGTATTATGTTCTTATGTATTATTTTCGGTTGAAGATTCAATCACTTCTCTGGAGAATTGCAATAAACTTTCTCAGTGGAATGTAATTGGAGAATTGTTTTAAATGCAAGTGGCACTAGGTTTTAGGGTAAAAGGTAAGCCAGATAAATGTTTGCAAATGGTTACTAGATTTACTTTCCCAAACCCAGAAACTATTACTGTTTTATGAGGATCTGTGTCATTCAGTTATATGTGCACCATGACAATGATAACTAGCATGGTGCCAGGGAAACCAGAAAAATGCATTTGGGGTTGGGCCTATGCATCGCAGAACAGAATCAATCTTCCTAATTAACTGCAAATTAGCAATCCCAAAATGAGTGGGATCAACCTGTCTTTGCGGGCCAAGAATCATGTTAAGTATATAGCTTCCTCTAAGTGCCTCTAAATTGCATTTTCGCCTGTATAAAGTAACATTCTTTTAATCTAATGCTGCATTAGTGTCACTGTTCTCAAAGTTATTGCACTGTTTTAAATTTCAGCAGATAGGTAGACAGATAGAAAGATAAACAAATTAATAGACAGATATGGAGATAGTCTGATATTTCGCTATGCAGAGCTCAGAGTAGCTCATAAATCACAGTGAAGCCACAAACAAGTACTAATTAGCATGAGTCTCTGGAAAGAAAAGTTTCTGTTGAATGGTGGAATTCTTTAAGGCCACTGAGCAGTAGCTCTTAATAAAGATAAAAATAGTAAGTGCAGAATGAAACATAAAGTGGAAAAATGGGACACAGTAGATATTTGATTAACTTCATTCCTAATGATCAAAATTGCCAAATAATGTTAAGCTAAAACTAACATTACTGATGTACTCTTTAGGGTGTATGATCAAAAAAGATCTTGGGTATTGTGAGAGTACAAAGGACAGACCTTTAGTGAATTAGCTTAATTAGTTAATGCTTGTAAAGCACTTGATGGGTGTTAAGTATTATTAATTAATTATTAATTATTATTGGGCAACGACAGGATTTGGAATCCCATCGCTCCTATATGAGTGCCCCAACATTTGAACAAGCATTTCAGTGAGGCCTGTTGGCCTCTGCTTGCCTGAGTGCCCTCAGAAATCTCAACACTCAGCTGGCATCCCTGAGTATGTGGAATTCTAGGCAGTGTGGCCTAGTAGTTTAAGTCTGAAGTTGAGAAGTTGGACTTGCAGGTTTTGTTCTCAGATCTGCTAGTGGTTTGCCATGTGAGTGTGGGTGAATCAATGGGGCAGCTCACATGTTTAAAGTTAGCCAAATGCTTAAGTACCTTGTTGAATTAGTGCCTGAACTCCTGTGTGCCCCAATTTACTTATGTGTTCAATGAGGATAGTAATACCTACCCTACGGGGCTGTTGTGAGGCTTAATAAGGTTTGTTTTTTTTTTTGCTATTCCCCATAAAACCTCTCTATGTAATTTCAATTATTTTTAGTTTATATATTATATATTTGGTGCTTTCCAAATACAGAGGAAGACATAGTTCTTGCCCGGAAGAGCTTCCAACCCCACCCTGCTTAATATTATTCTTAAGTATCCACCTCAGTCACATTTGCCCAAACTCATCCTGGGCAGAACATCAGTAATATTAATTTCCTTTTTACAGAGCTGATCAAATATTTTGTGACTGTGTCTATCATAGGAATGCGTTGACTCTCTCAAGCCAATATTTTTTTCTTAGTTTTAGCAATGTACCTACTATTGGTAAGGAACACAGAAAGGAATACAAGTAGATTTGTGTAAGCAGATTTTATACCACAGTAGCATTGTCCAATTTTTCATGTTTCAATTTTTTCTGCTTGCCTGCAGCCTGGAAGAAAATACATGCTGGAATAATTACATGAATAGTTTATATTTAAACACACTGACTAGTAAAAGAGAACATGCTGTCCCTTTTTGTGTGTTTTTCCCCCCTTTTCTCCATACTACTCTCAAAGATGAGTAATTTCTTTCCCTAGAAGCAGTCCTAGCACACAAAGCTCAGATGTTGGGGGGAGTGAGAGCTTTAAAACTACTGTGCGGATCAATACACAAAAATCTCAAGATGATAGTGTAATTAAAACATGCACAAAGTAATTCATCAACAACCTCTCATTCCAAGGTGCACTTGCCTTTGGAACTTGCTTTCTGATCCCTGATGTTTTAACCTGCAGGCATTCAAGATAGCTCCCGACCAGCTCCTTCCCACCCCACTTAGCTTACAATCCTTGTATTCTTTAACGAACAAGAAACTGTATTGGTGCTGTGTTGTTTATGCTTCATGCTTTTTCATCTCCTGCCTGAGCTTTGTCTGGTGTGAGATGCTACCAAGCAGTGAAATTTGCCTGAGAGCTAAAGCAAATAAAAATAAAAATCTACAGTGTGTATTTGGTTATAGGTGTAGAGCCAGCTAAATCACTAGTAATTTTATGCTATTTTAAATATTTGTGAATGTTCATATTAAAAATGAAATAACCACTCCTCTTGTAGCAGAAACGTTCCTCCTGCTCCTGTCTCAGACATGACTTTGTAGTAATAACATTCAGACAAGAATACTACACTTCTGCTCCCTATAGACTGACTGCTGTTATAATTATTGCCTTCACTGTGCTCTTGGGTCTTTCCTAAGACCCAAAAACGCTTGGCTCCCAAGAGCAGTGATCCAGTGAGACTATAGTGAACACGCTACTTAACGAGTGCTCAAATCCATTTTGATTATGAAACATTTTAAATATCCAGTTTGGGTTACATCCTGCCTTTATTAAATGTAGGAACTAAGGGCCAAATTCTCTGCTGGCCTAATTCCATCAAAATCAATGGAGTTAGGCCCTGCAAAAATTTTGGTTCTCTGTTAATGTAGCAGCAAAGTGAGGAAGGATTTATGAAAGTCAGTAAATTCAGGTTTCTGTAGAAACCTTAACTCTGCCTCTTTGCACGCATGAAATACACAAAGGATTTTCATTATACTATTATACAGCTCTTTTCAATGGCATACTATTCAGCAAATAATGTCTTATTTTTATTGTTTATATTATGGTAGCACCTATTAAAACCGATCTAGGATCAAGGCTCCATTGTGCCAGGTGCTGTACTGACAAATAATAAAGAAGATATCCCCTACCCCAGTTCTCCCAATCTATATATCAGACAGGACTCTATAGGTGGAGGTGAGACAAATGGGGAGGGTGTGACTTGGGAAAATTAGACAACAATAAAACGGAGTTTAGCAGAAAAGCAAAGTCACTTGCCTAACTAGTGCCAGATGGGAGTGTTTTGTAGGCATTATGGCAGAGGCAGGTTTTAAGGATGGATTTAAAAGAGCAGCTTTACATATTTGAAAGGAATTGAACTTTTCCTCCAATAACCAGAAAAATAAATTGAGGCCCGTCCTACTGTCACTGAAGTCAAAGGGAGTAGTGAGAACTTTCGTGTCATGGAAACTTTCCATCCAGTTCCTGTCACCTTTAAGATGCGAGTCATCTATCTTCTGCCCTACCTACTGACCAATCAAAGTCAACTGCATTGCCTCCATGTAACCCTAGTAAGCTGGTTTAGAGCTGGAGCAAATTTGTAATGTATATGCCCAAGAAGGTGTGGTTAGATCTTCAGTCCTCTTCATTCAAAACTATGAGTACAATTTTCAGTGTGACTTGGAAGTCTAAAAAATGGGACTTAGGCACTTATGTCTTCTGAAAATTTTAACCTAGATCTAATTTTTTGCATTTATATTCCTTGTTTTTCTGTAAAAGGACAACAATAATTAAAGGAGGAAAATGGGACAAGAAATGTATTTCAGATTTGTATTTACTAAAAAATAAAAAACAAACAAAACCACCTACTTTTACTTGAATTACTGAAAAGTAGCTTAACTGGTTTCAAATTTTCAAACTTAAATGTTTAAAATTTTAACCTCAAGGATGAAAGTAAACTTGCAAAATTTCACCTTAGGAGCTAACTGTTTCAAAAAATTACTGGACACTGAAAATAAAGGATGCTTAAAATAAATATGTTGTTTCAATTACAACTATAGTCAGAACAGGTAATGAATAAGAGAATTCTAGCAAGAATAAATAAAAAACACAAACTCTGATGTGAAGAGTACAGAATGATATCCAGGTAAGCAAGCATCACATTAAATATTATTTTTATTAGAGGATAAACCAGTTCAGTAACAAACTGAACCCGAGACTTTTGCAACCAAAGGAACTCAGGCTACTTCTCAAGGAAGTTCTGCATTTTCACTTTCCTAATAGTCTTATTTGAGCTTCAAAAGCAACAGTCCATTGCACAAAATGTCCATATGTCCCAGATTTCTTTTAGGTCTCTCAATTAGGTAATAAAAAATAGTAACAACAACGTTATATTTATATAGCACTTTTCACCAGGAGATCTCCAAGCACTTTACAAAGGAGGTCAATATCATTATTCCCATTTTACAGGTAGGGAAACTGAGGCACACAGAGCAGTGAAGTGACTTGCCCAAGGTCACCCAGCAGGCCAGTGATGAAGCTGGGAATAAAAGTCAGGTCTCCTGAATCCCAGCCCAGTACACTATCTTCTAGGCCACGGTACTTGATCTACCAAATATTATCAAGTACCAGCTCTGCTTAGCTTTTGAAACCAAACACGGCCATACATCTTCACACCAACACTGTGCTTTTGCCATTGTTATTTGCAAAACCTCCCATGCTTTATTCATCCTGAGATTCATGTATTCATTTGCTAATCCATTATTAGAGTTTGCCATATGTCTGATTTTTTAAAAAACAAACAACTGCAGAGGTCCCACGCTGAAAATATAAGGAAGTGTATTATTGCAAAACACTGATGTTGTACTCACCCATAGGCCAAGGTCCCTGATCTTTACAGGATAGATTAATTTTTTTTGCCTGTAGTCCACTAAGGCCTCTGGGTTTTAAAAGTGGGCACTTCCAACCCATCCTTTACCCTATGTCTTCTCTCTTAGTGAAAGCGAGTAGAATAAGTTGTGAATACAAGAAAGATCATGCAATAAAATAGCTGCATCTGCATACGCTCAGCATCCCAACCTGGTTCACCTTTTTGAAGTTAGTGAAAACAAATAGTGGGCTAAGTTGTGAGCTTCCTCAGCTTCTTGCTTCTGACTTCAGTCAGAGCACTCTGGTTTCCTGTGCAGGTCCTTACTCAAGACCCTGCTGTGCTGTCGGACTCCAAGCCCACTGGTGGTTTGAAGACTGTGAATGAAACTCCCCTTTCCAGGCAGACTGTCCACACCAAGGAGCCTCAGCCGCAGTCTAGGAGAAACCTGTATAACCCAGGGGTGAATCAAACCCAGTTTTTTCTTCACTAATCCACACTACTGTATTTACATGCCCAGTTTAAAGGTTTAATACAAAGATGTTTGAGAGAGGATATCTGAGATTAGAAAAAAAAAAAAAAAAGCGGAACGTATTCTAAGAGGAAAATGTTTATTTCCCTATATCCATGCTTGGATAACTCATAGATGGCTGACTACATTTATTTAACTTACCAAAAATAATTGTTTTCTGGGCTGTGATGAAGTCTGAGAAATGTCATACCAAATGGCAGGTGACTGAAAGGGGGGATGGGTAAAACATTTTGGATACAATAAGATTGAGCCAAACCAAACCTTTGCGTATAAAATGCGCAAAATACTAGATATTTCACACACACACACACACACACACACACACACACACACACACACACAGCTTGTTCTTGTACTTCAAGGTGTATTTTGTAGACTCAAGAGATTTGGAATAAGCATCCAACCAAAATAAACCTAAACCTTTAGAAGTCTGCTCACAAGTTGTCAAAATACCGTAAAATTCTATCTCAAATATACTGAACTATTATCTCAACACTAACTATAATATATAGCATTGTGATAATGACCTAACATAGCAGTGTCTGACTCTTTCACTCAACAGGTATTTGTGAAACACTTTGGTAAAATTTTCATACTGCAACACATAGTTGACATTGTTTTCCTGGAGCAAATTGGAAACACTGACTAGAAAGAAATATGAGACTTGTTTTACATCCTATTCCCTTCATGAGGTGTGTGCATAGGCGCCGGCTTCTTCTGGCACTGGTGGATGCTCGACCCCATTCCAGCCCCTTCCCCAAAGTCCCCACCCCAACTCTGCCCCCTCCCCTGCCCTCTCCCTGCCCCTAGTCAACTCCTTCCCCAAATCCCCGCCGTGGCCCCGCCTCTTCCACGCCTCCTCCCCTGAGCACGCCATGTTCCCACTCCTCCCCCCCTCCCTCCCGGAGCTTGCTACAGCTGTTTGGTGGCAGCAAGCGCTGGGAGGGAGGGAGGAGTGGAGATGTGGCACGCTCGGGGAGGAGGCGGAGGAGGAGGTGAGACAGGGGGGTGGGGAACTTGGCTGCTGGTGGGTGCAGAGCACCCACTAATTTTTCCCCGTTGGTGCTCCAGCCCCGGAGCACCCACGGAGTTGGCTGACTCCATCCATTCACAGAGGCATCTCAGGTCTTGTCTACACAGAAAATGCTTCACTGAAGATGCTACCTATGCTGATGGGATGGCTTCTCCCATTGGCGAAGTTAATCCACCCCCCCTATTTTCCATAGCCCTGAGCGATGTAGTTATGCCGATATAAGTTGCTAGCATATACTAATCCTGAGTGTCAGTTTTCTCAAATAAAGACAAAACATGGCCCAAAGGACTGAGACCTAAGACTGCTTTTCTACCACCGTGGTCTAGTGAAACCATGGCCCCACTGAAGTCAATTCCAAAACTCCCATTGAATTCAATGGAGCCATGATGACACCCTTGGACTCGAGTACAGGCTCTGCTAAGGGATTGTATGGCCTTGGGCATGATACTTAACTACACAGACTTATCTAACTTGCTGACAGAGCTATTATTAAATCAATTAATTGGTATCTGTAAACTGCTTTAACATACAAAGTCCTATGATTATCATTATTTCTAGGGCCACCATTTCCCCTTTTGTCCCTCAACTCTCCCTCTTTCCTTTAGTAAATTACCATCATGTCTACTCATTCTCCACCCTGGATGGACAAGCAGCCTCCACTAAGATTCATGTAAATGCTGCTGCATAATGCAGCCATCAGGAGGCGCTTATAGAGTCAGGAGCCATCAGTCGCCACTGCTGCCTGGAGTCAAAGCACATCACCTCTGTGACACATCAGAGCATCAAAGACTTATAAAGAGAGTGCCCTGAGGCCACTCCCAAACTCAGGTCTTCTGTGTGGCAGTGCTCTGCAGTGCTGTTAAACCACTGAGGTGGCTTAGCTTCAGCTGTCAGAACAGGGATGTTTTGCCGTCTGTGTATAAAAACACCATTTTCAAGAAAGAAAGAAAAAAAAAAGCAAAATGGTACTTCCACCTCACATAGCAAATCTCTCAAACTAACTAATCAGTCATAGGGGAGGTCAGGTGTCATTTTTGACATATTATTTAGTGCCTTATCCAGTTTTTATTCCTTTTCTGTTTCTAGATAAATGCTGTTTTTCTAATTAAGGAAAATGAAATTTCCAGTGTGTAGGATTCAGAAGTGACCTCCCCTGTGAACCAATCTCACTGTTCTCCATGAGCAATTTAAAAATAGAATCTAGGATTTTTTGTTTAATTGGTATCACTTTGTCTATAGCGCAAACACACATGGCTGTAATTTAGTGAACTCCAGTGTTCCTCTTGTGGCAAATTGATAGGATAATTTTATTATGAGTGGAACAATGACTACAGGGAGTGAGAGAGAATCTCACCGAACTACACATAATTCGGTTGACTAAATGTAACACTTGCATTACATCAGGAGGGAATGAAAACAGTGCTGAGCACCAGCAAAGCCGACACCATTTCAGATTCCAGCTCCTGTCAAAAGGCCACACAATAAATCACACCTGAATCTTATTTAATGTCAGGAGCCAGTAATCTGACAGAGTGCAATGGGGTGCTCATATCAGAAGATGTATAGTAAGTCATGTGATTCATACTCCTTCTAATGACAGGGTCACATAATCTATCTATGGATTTTAATAAGTAACTTATTATGTTCCCTTTAGTGTTAATTATTTTACACATCACTTGTTCCTGGTTTATTGACACTGCTTTAATAACTTTATCACATAAAATTACCAGTACAGCCAATCTGTATTAATTTTTACTATTCAGCCTGATGAGACATTTAATGTCTTACTCCCTTTAATACCAAAATACGAAAGACATAACCAGGCCAGTATCACATTAGACCTTGATTATTTTTATGATGCAAGCAGTCACTCCTAGCCACACTGGCAACAGCAAGATCATTATGCAGAGTCACTGATGATGCGTTTTGATTAGCAAGTCTCAGCTGATTTTTATATTTATTTCCTTTTGCGTACCTATGGCCAGCCCAGATTCTGAGTGCCTCCTGAATGGGGCTGAATACCCTCTATTCCTACTGAAGTAAATGAGAGTTGAGGGTAATCAGCATCTTTCAGGATTGGACTTAAATAACTAATAATCACATGTATTAGAAAATGCAACTTTGTTACACTGGTTAATACTCAATGTGTTATCTGCTGTAAAACGTCAACCTTTTGCATCATGTTATTCAGCTCATTTATAAAAAGAGGAAACAGACCACGTGCTGCATACTTAAGATATAATTTTCAAGTACCCTTCCAATTGCCTTGTAAATGCCCTTCTTTATAAAGGGATTTAAATCTAACCTCAAACCCTTGAAGAGATATTTAAGAATAATGCATTTTAAATACTATGTGATATATAGACTCATGCATTTTCTAGAAACCATATACTGTAAAAAATCTGTCGGGAGCGTTTTATAATTAAGAGGTAAAGGATGTTTCATGTGTTCTGGGGAAAAGGCAAAACTGATCAGTGTTTAGTATCCAGAATTGGGTGCGTAGTAGGAAAAAATAATTTGGAACACTACAGCAAATTCAACTGATTTTGGGTTTGCTATGTTTAGATTCCTTTTGTAGTAACTTTTTAAAATAAATATTTTGCAAGTAAAATTTTGTTTGGCTGAATTTTTGCATGTGAACTAGCTCCAGGTCCATTAGCAAAATTCATTTAATGACAAAATAATTTTTGGGGGGGCAGAGAAGGCAGAACTGGAAGCGATGGCTTCTTGCTTTATCCTGTCAAGTTGTCCTGACAAAGACTGCCGTTTCTTTCCAGCAGATCACTAGGGCCCACCACTAGCAAAGGGTCAGATTGTGACAACATAGCTACACTGGTGGTGCCTATGTTGGACCACCACAGGAGAGAAGTCTATCTTTTTGCCAGATGCCCTTCCCTCTCCCAGTTATGGGCCACCACTCCAAAAGGGATGGGCTGGAATATTAGTGTGATATTTGCTGCTCATGTGTCTGTGCCATGCTGTGTTGAACAAGAGCTGTTTCATCCTGACTGAGAACTCTGTGATGATAATAACCATGGCTAGCAGGATGTCCTTCAGCTTCTTGACCTGCTCTGGGGTACATTACAGCTTCCTGCATTCTGCTATTTCACTAGAAACCTTCCTTCACAATTCCCCTAATTCTCTTCATAAACACACACACCAGTCCTGGATACATTCCCGATTGCCTCTCCTCACTTCCCATGTAGCTGGTGTAGCCAAACAAGTTGGGGAAGGAGGTCACACACAATGAACTTTGATGATAATGTGCGGGACCTGACTGAATATTGTTGCAGGGGATCCTGGCTTTGCTTGAAACAGCCCTCTGGGAAATTCATTAAATGTACATAGTAAATATATGAACAATTGCTGTGCAGTACTGAATGGCAATACAGCACCACGAGGAATCCCCAGATCCCAGATCAGAGTCCTGGCATAGGCAGTTAAAGAGACCTTCAAATAACTGCACTCTTTGCAGCTATGATTGTGCAAATTTCCTGGCCAGAGTTCTGGGTACATATAGATAATACAAAGACAGAGAGAAAAAAAGCTAACTGCACCCTTTGTGGTTGTGTCTGCATGCACCACATACAATTGCTTTCTGTGAAAGTGACAAAATAAAATTAATTAAAAATCTGATCACCTATAGAATCACTTTTTTTCTACCATTTTTTCTAGCAGGTCTCAGAAAAGGCCTGAATCAAGTGGGCTGGAAAAGAAAAGATGTAAAATATTCCCTATTTTTGCCAGCCTGTCTCCTTCTCACTCAATAAACTGTTCCCACACTGCCCTGGAAAGAACTAAAAACTTGATCACATCCTTCCTCTCTTCACTACAGTTGTGCTCATCCAGACAGAGACAAAAACAGAACCATGTGACTAACATGACCAGTTGTACAGCAGTACTAATGAAGAGTGAATACATGTGAAGAACCCATTTTGTGAGCAATTCCCAGGCTGCGATTTGTCTACATGGAACATCTGTTGAATAATGAACAAATTCATAAAAATCAAAGTCGGTTCATGAACAACTTGTGAATAGGGAAAAACTTGTTGTCTAAATGGTTCATTATGACTAATTTGCCTAGCTCTATTGGTTATCATGTCTTCCCAATATTTACAACCTATTGGGATAAAAATAAAACAGTTGGATTCTGTTGAGAAATAATTAACATTGTGTGGTCAGATTGTTACTGGATATTTGAGTAAAAAACTGTCGAAGGTCCTGACCCCTGCTAGCTCTTCACATGCAGAATTCCCAGTGATTCAATACAGGGCCCAGTAGGACTTTTCTAAGAGTGAAAAGTAGGAGAATGATGTGATGACTGGTGTCCCTTTTAAAGAAGATATAGAGCTTCTTTTTCTGACTTGAAAGAGAAATAGACTCTTTCAGCAAGCACTTTCAATCCAGACTGTTTCTGAAGTGTGGGGCATTTCTCCCTATAAGATTGAGCTGAGATTATGCTGATTTTTTTTTACCTGTGAGCTTTCAGTCACATTTGAATCCAGATCTTCACAGGTAAAAGGCTAATGCATTAATTCACCACCCCAGCCACTCCCTCGCTAATTGCTGTTAAAGTTTTTTGCTTATCTGTGTGTTTCAAGGAAGTTTGCTACTCAAAAGGTCAACATTAAGCAGACTGAAACATCAGTTTCCAGTGACTAATCTAGGAGATAAGATATGTCTGGAAACACATGGAAAATTTAATATCTCTCTCATGTTTACCTTGCAAGGTAAAAAGAGAGAGAAACTTGTATGTATTTCCACCCAAGTACTAGAACAATGCAGACCTCGGACAAGGTCTGGGATTCAGCAGCAAGACTGAGCCGAATGACTAGTCAGCAACAATGATTATGAGTCATACACAAAGAACAGAAAATGTTTTCTACTACAATCACAATAAAACAATGAAGCAGGAAATGGAACTTGAAGCACGCACAGCAGAAATGTTCTTAAGCCACATTTTTAAAGCTCTCAGTAAAAAAAAGGGGGGGGGGGGTCCGGCATCATTCATACAGCACAGAAGATATATTTCTTTCTGGACTGGGGATCCAGCAAAACTGGAGCAGTGGCTGGGAAAGCTGCACCTGACAAGGAAGCTCTCTCACTCTGGCATTTTCTTTCCCCAAAGCTCTCCAAGTCTGTGAACCTAAGGAGCATTTAATTAAATAAATCATGTGCACTTATATCACTTTCATTTATAAAATATAAATCATTTGTATTAATAACCATGTGAGGTGTTTAGGTAAGTATGATCAGGCCTTTTTTTCATATATGTGGATAAAATGAGGCATAGAAGAATTAAGCCTCAGGATGCTGGCTAATTCTTAGGCATTGTTTGCTATAAGGAAAAGCCAGTTTCTGGGATAGCTACCCAGGTGTACTGTGCTGGCAGAAGGAAGGAATTCTAGCCATTGGGAGAGTCTCCAGGTAAGAGTCCTGACCTGTTGCTGTGTCCTGACTGGCCCTGAATCCCCCTTCATGCAATTGCAACTATTCCCTCAGGCTGGGAACCAGCAGAGTGGAGGCTGCATACACCAGAAGGCTAAATTGGGGGTCTTGGCCTGGACTAAGAAGAGCTAGTAGCAAAGGGAAGCAAGCCAACATCATGAGCACATCAGGATTAGAGAGATGAGAAGGGAAAGGGCTCATCTTTAGCATGCTGAGCATTAAAAAACTTGCTTAAGATCACACAGCAAGTCAGTGTCACAGGGCTAGAATCCAGGATCTTTGACTCCCAGTCCCTGACCACTCGCGCCCTAGAAACCTCAAAGACAAACACTCCAGAATAATGAAGCACAACAACAGCAGCAATGAAGTACTGCATCTGTAATCTGGAGTTTCTCTCTCCACTCCTTAACCCCCAGCTTGCCTCCGTCTCAGGTAACACACCTAAACCTTCAAATACAAATAGAAAAATATTAGCTGATTGTCAGGCTCCCTTTCCATCCAGGCTGTCTGATGAACAGCAAAGACTTAGCAAACCCCATGGGGCTTATCATTGTCCCCAAAGACTGAATCTCTGGTGAACCACTTGCTGCAATGCTAGTCTATAAAGAGGGGTAGCCTTTCCTATGAAATTAACTGCAGAAGGCAAAAAAAATTAGAAAAGATATGGTCAACACATGGTCCTAATGGAAAATGTGATATAAATATAATATACTTTTTGATTACAAAGTGATTTCTGTAGGATTAGTTTCACATGAAGGATAACCCTGCCAAGGGAGAGAGAGAGAATTCAGCAAATTTGGTCTTTATTACAAACACTTGCATACTGAAGTGTAGAAAGAGGAAACTGTGCCCAGTGCATGATTTGTAGACAGAAGGATTTATTATTCTCCTCTCTGATGGGTGGGGGTGGGATTATGCATGAAAATCCCAAGCATCAAGAGGAAAGGAAAGCCCTGTTGTATATATGAACAAGGTGATGAAATAATTAGAGAATTCGGGATCAGAGCTGTAATAAATAGAGTGGGGATGATCACATTTCTCCCAATTGTTATGGTTGCCCACATATTTTTGTGCAAGTTTATTTAAATTAAACTTGTTGCCTTGCTTTGTTGCACTTTATTAAAAACAATCAGGAATTGCAAGTAGATAGTACAAAGAAAGATGTGTCCAAAGATAATATTGTGGAAATCCTTATTTCAGACTACCTTCGCATAGCAAAATGACAAGGCACAGACAATGTCTGTGAGCTAGTGCAATTAAACCCAAGGGTTTGTATTAAACATCTACTCAGCGTTGGCATTCCCTTCCTATTCTTTCTCCTTTGTTTACTTTTAAAAGACCCTTGCTGTTGAGTTGTCTGCCCATTGGTGGAGTCAATCTACATTTCTGGAACTGCCTCTAACAGGGGTCACTTTTTCCAGAAATGCTGATTTAACGCAGCAGGGGATGGGAAGCACAATAGCAAGGGTGCTGTCAAAAATCTGTAATTTTAGTGTCAAAATGGGAATTTCAGAAATCTCTCCCAATATTTTAAACAGAGGAAGCTGGCAATGCTTCTTATCTGTCCAAACACAAGTGGTGCAGCTGCACTCTCAGAACGGAGACATCCTGCTTCCCAGACAGCCTGATTTTCCTCTGACTTACACCAGTGTAAATCAAGAGTAACTATTGTAATCAATGGTGTTACACCAGTGTAAAACTGCAACTGAGTGCAGAATCAAGCCTGGAAATGTAGTCTTTGCAATTCATTTGGTTCGCAGTGTAACAGACTAATTTTTAAAAGGGCCTCAACCTGGACTCCTTTTCCATGGGTGCAGTTTTGCACCTGCAATTAATTGCAGGCACAAATCCTGTCATTCACACATCTAAAATTCCTGATTTGTGGAGGCAGTCAGGTATTTAGACATCTAAATGGTAGGATTTGTGTTACAAGTACCATTTTGTGCCTGGATAAAAAGGCCCATGTTAAAAATCTGATTCTTACTGTTGGTATTTTTCTTTGATCTGTATTTCTCTTGTTTGTTCTAATAGAAGTTGTTGGTTACTCCTTGGTAAATGATAAAGTGATTTTGATGATAGGAGAAGATGAATGATGCACTCAGTGGGCCAAATTCAGTCCCAGCTGAGAGACAGAGCTTCAATATAGTTACACTGGGGATTAATTTGGCTCTGTTTGCTGATATACATATAATGCTTCCCTCATGGCACGTCCAAAACCTTCTGGTTGGGAGACAATAAGACAAAGCAACATCTCCCCTTGGGGCTAGTTGAAATGGAAATCCATGGCTTTTCTTCTCACTTTCACTAACCACTGGTTTGCCCACAAAGGGATTAAAGACACTATTAAAGGAAGCAATCTGAAAGTTGAAGCAATGAAATACACTGACAATTGTTTGAAAGCTTTTTTTTGGTAACATGTCTTTAACTGGTGGATCCAGCACATCTATTGTTGACAGTGGACACTGCAAATCCAACTCCTGAGGCAAAATGCTGCTTCTTCAGGCATATTGACAACTATGTGGAAATAGCATATTCATATGGCAACTCTTCATATTACATATATAAACATAAAAAACTGCTGATTAGAGAAAAGACGCTTGGCCCAACAAGCCTTTTCCCTTTTGGTATATCTCATCTCCAACTCCCTGGTTTATCACTTCATCCTTCAATCCTTTCTCTCTTGAGATAAAAGTGTCCAGCTGTCTCTTAAACTCATTTAGATTACTTGCTTCGCTGGCCAATTATTCCATATGTTTACTACTGTTTCAGGCAGAATTATTTGCCTCAATTCCCTGTTTACTCTTGATTTCCTAGTTTGACAATGTGTTTCCTGGTTTTTGCACTCCTGACTCTAGCTTATCTTCTTCCACTTTGTCAAAAATGTTTTGCTATTAGATCAATTCAAAGTCACCTTTTCTACAGTAAACAGAGGTGGACTAAGACTAATTCCCAAAACATCAGTCCCCAGATCGTTGCAGACTTTTCCTCCCTCTTCTTAGTCCCTCTGGTACCCCACTTCAGATGAACATTTTGTTTTTCCCTGATTCACTGACTCAGTCGGTCTCTTCGAACCACTGGGCTCACATCCTAAGGGTCCAATAGTATTCTGCCTTTGTTGGTGAGAATAAACTCATCCTTTTTAGCAGATAGTCTTAAAGGGACACTGTCAAGGATGATAAACCTAAAAAAAGTGACCCTTCTTGACAATAGTTCCCAGTGCATTTCTTGCTTCACTATAAAGCTGTGTGAAATATTTGTGTGGAGACATATTACAAATGAGCTTTGGGTTTGAAACATAATGCATTCACAAATCTTGGCTAATAACCTGCAGTAACTTCTGCAATAATGTGGCAAATGTGTACTGCGGTTCCTCATGCAGCAGGGATGCTGGCAAGCCTATAGTACTCTAACCTCTCCACCAATACATGTAAAACATAAAGGGGGATTCTTAAGGCTTGCTAAGGGAAGAGGGCAGCTTGGGGGAGGGAGGGTCTCCCTTGGAGGTTCTATTTCATTACACTCTGACATCCAAATGTATCTACGGTCATGTTCTGTTTGCAACCATTGTGAAACAAACCACATGGTTCAGTTCATGAACCTTTTCATGAACTTAACCCTGCAGGGTTTACACAGCACTACCAGACATGTAATTAAAAAAAAATGGTTGCTGCAATTGAAAGTCTACAAAAAACCCAGTTTCTCATTAAAAATGTGCCCAAGGGCTGGAGTCTGGGGTTTGGGTTTGGCCCTGGCACTTTCCCCCACAAATCAACAGGACTCCACCCTGTCTCAGCAATTCAACCTGGGGCAGAGCAGGTTTATGATTTTGGCCACGTCTATATGTACAGCTCTCCTGTCGGCATAATAAAACCACTTCTGCGAGCGGCAGAAGCTATGTCGACGGGAGAAGCTTTCACGCTGACATAGCGCTGTGCAAACAAGTGCTTATGTCGGTGTAACTTATGTCACTCAGTGCAGGGGGTAGTTTTTTCACACCCCTGAGAAACATAAGTTATGTTGACTTAGGCTGTAGTGTAGACATAGCCTTCTTTCTGGGCCTTGGTAACTGATTTATTGTTATCTAACGGCTCTTCAATTCAGCTCCAAAAGTTTGAATGTTCATCTAAACTTTATCAATTTGTGTCAAACCTCTTTAAGTTTGGAAAACTAGACTGAGGAAAACTTCGTAAGAACTCATTCTTGTTAGATTACTGGTACGTACTGACTCTGGTCAAGCCAGACCCAGAAAGCGTAGAAATAGAAGAAAATGAAAAATAATAGGGGAAAATAGTATGGTGCCTCGATAATTTAGCAATTGGCACTATAGAATTACCTGAGAGAGAAAGAGAGAAACAAATTATCTGAACTTTTTAAAATTTCAAACAAGGGTCATTTTGAAATTAGGATAAAGTTTCTAGTAGGTTCCGATTTTACATGCTGGTTCTTCTACGCTGTAATTTGCTGCATTTCCATTGCTTACCATGGTAGTAATCTAAAGTGTTCCAAAAAATTATTCAAGCAAGACTCCCCTGTCATAAATCCATGTTTTCTGTTGCCAGTAGAATTATGTTTTTCAAGGTGTTCCCATACCAAAATCCACAA
The DNA here is from genome assembly GCF_011386835.1 of Chrysemys picta bellii. Classification (NCBI taxonomy): domain Eukaryota; kingdom Metazoa; phylum Chordata; order Testudines; family Emydidae; genus Chrysemys; species Chrysemys picta. The sequence continues at coordinate 100,581,902 of NC_088794.1, read as the reverse complement.
CATTGCTTCCAATACTCTCCTTAAAAATGAAATTAATCAGTTGGTAGCAGCTTGCTGTTTGAATAAAGCTACTTCAAGTCCTTACTTATTTCACATACCATCAAACAATTACAAAAAAATAAAAGTAAGCTAAAATCATTGCAAATTTCTATCCTCATCTCATTAAAACTCATGATTTTTTCTTGAATGTTATCTGGGACTGGAAATGGGTCAGTCTGAATTTCAGAGTCACATTAGACCTGTGAGCAAAATTTTACCATGAAGTTATAGTGTTGACAATAAGGATACTTAGAGGAAAATATTGAATTGTACTGGCAGGCTCACAGAGTGACTAATTTTTCCATAAATATTTAAATCCTAATCTGCATACTATCTAGACCCTTCCCTCTTCTACATGGCTCAGATTCAGCAAGGTACTTAAGCAGGTTGCTAACTTTAAACACATAAATAGTCCCTTTGAAATTAATGAGACTATTCGTCTAAAATTATGCCTATGTTTAGTCTTGCTTTTAGCCTGCATCAGCAAATTCACCCCTCTTCAAGGGATTCTCCATTCTTGTCCTCAGCCCTGATTCAGGAAAGCATTCCTATTCCGGAATGGCACTTAAACATATGCTTAACTTTAAGTGTATACTGAAGACTCATTTAAGGCAATGAGACAGAAGCATGAGTTTAAATGCATTCCTGAATCAGGTCCTTCCTCTAGGAATATCGAAGCAAACTAAGTGTGTAAGTATCCTGCCATCTTGTTATCCTTGTCTCCAGTTCTATACTGTAATTTCTAGTGGAGCACAGTTCTTGTACTTTTTGTCTATTGTAAATGCCTTCGAAGAATCCACTGCAGTTGGTTGTAATATTCTTTGTACTTCAATGTCAAAGTATGATTTTAGCTTCTTTCTGTTTATTTTCTGTTTCTTCCAAATGGCAGGACTACAGATTGTTTTTATTTTTATTAGTCCCATTCTTTCTGGCTTTTATTACACTCTGCAACTCTATTTAACACAGTGGTTTCTTTGCCTGTTAATCAATTTAGATGTAGAAAAGGATAAAGTGGCAGGAGAGTGGGGTGGGTGGATGTGAAGAAGGCTCCTTCAGGAAGTCCCCCCTGATTTCCACCTCATCCTTGAGTCTTGTATCACAACAACCCTTTCTTTGGATATGGAGGGCTGGGCTGCTTTCTCTAAAGCTCATCAAAACCACTCAAAGGTCCCTCCCATTCAGCAAAAGACTTAAGCATTTGCATAACTTTAAGCATGTGTTTAAGTTCCCTTGTCTTCAACAGGACTTAAAGCACAGGTTGAAAGTAAGCACATGCTTAGGTGCTTTGCTGAATAGGAATGGATTTATGTACTTGCTTCAATGGTTTGCTAAAACGTGGCCTCTGTATTGTCCATACCATGGAGGTCAGTGGAAATTGCTCAAAAGCACTACTGTATTAGGTGCTCGCTCTTCCCAAGGTCTGAGAGAGTTGCCTCCATAGTATTTCTTGTCCAGTGAGCAAAAGACCAAGCTTGTGACATGGACTCTGATTCCCTGCACTGTGCTGCCACTAGATCATTGGCCTGCCCTTTCAACAGTTTATCCTGTATGCATACACTCAAAAGTTCTGCACTTCTCAGCTTTGTGCCCCA
>NC_088794.1:100502771-100575271 GCF_011386835.1 Chrysemys picta bellii | reverse complement strand
TGCTATCAGGAATATATTTTTTAAATAGTGGAAATATAACCCCACGTAAATAGAATTACATTCAACAGCACAGAGCATGATGGAAATGGGTGAGCCTAGTCAGTGTGATAGCCATCCTGGAGCTATTAAGACATTTGAAAATTGGTACATATTAGATCAACAAACCCCTAAGAGCCAGGAGCTTATCAAAATTCACCTTGTCCAGATGTCTTTTCTTATTTCTAGTTAAGAGTGAGGGACAATAGTGCAACAACCCTAAGTTATTTATATATATATATATATATATATTTTTAACATCAGTTATTCTAAGGCTCTTTAAATGTGAAGTGGACTGTTTATCTGAAAGTGTTCTGGCAAACTGCCACCATATTGCTAAAATTAAAGAAAGGATTGAAAACAATCAGCATTCCGAGGAACTGAAACCACAGCAATATGTTTCTGATTAATTTACAAATATATGTATATATTTAAGGCTAAACTACAGAACCAGAAAATTCCTACTAGATAGTCTAGCACATGCATTTTTACACTTCATTAGAACAGACATCATATTGAAATAATAAACATGGAGGGGCCTTCATTTCTTCTTTGATCTATATTACTAAATGTCTGACTGGCTCAAATTTAAAATCAACTTTGGTATGTTTGCACTTGAAAACTGGAAGAAGACCACAAGCAATAATTTGTTATCAGTTTCCATACTCCCTGACTAAAACTATAGTTTAGTCTGTATGCTGTTGGATGCCAGGGCTATGCTAGTCCAACCACCCCTGCAGAGGCTAAACTTTCTGGTAAGAATACATACACTGTAATATGGTAGCAATGATGATAGATCACTTCATCAGCATGGAACCAGACTGAAATAAATTAAAGGCACAGGTCATAACTTTACATGTTTTCTGAATCATTCTGAAGCTATTGCAGATAAGTGACATTATAGCCTTAAATACGCAGGTATGCACTGGGGAATGGTATCATATAGCTCCGCTTTCCCTGAATATTTAAGAAGCAGGTTTTCAGAGTTTCATGGCTAAAATCCTGTCAAATACCTTGCAAAGTTAGAGGTAAGATTTTAACCTACAGTATGTTCCATTTAATGTCCATTTCTTTAACCAGATCTGTATGCTTTTATATATGGCCTGGCTTGCATATTTGATTCCAGTAAATGAGACAATTATTAATTACAGTGTCGGTGGCATGTATGCCTGACATTGTTGCGTCTGTTTTGCGGTAGTTATACTGTGTATTTATTTAACAATTTCACTGGATTATGACATTTCATATGGGATTGGTTTATTTGGCTGTCTAAATGGGCTAAATTCAGAGGAAGGAGCAAGAAAAGGAACTAATTATTCACTTTTAGAAAAGGTAATGAGTGTGAAATGTTTCGGATTGCTAGGAACGGGGTGGGGGGCGGGCGAGGGGGTTTAAAGAGTACTCCACTGTGTTCTCCCTCCCTCTTCCCAAGATATCACTGAGCGACCATCAGCCTTTTGGCTGAAGCAGACTGGACAGGATTTCTTTTCTGAGTCCATTAATGCCATTCCTTAATTGGCTGATTAAAGCTGAATGCAGGCAAAATGGAGGTGAGAAAGTCAAGAAGAGGGCAGTGCTCCTCAGAAAGCTACGATGGCACAAAACACCCATATTCCACTCTTGCCGGCCAGAAGCTTGCCCTGTCAGATACAGAACTGGCCACAGTAACACATGCATATGTGACCTCTGGGATTGATTGTTGCAACTCAGATATCGAGGAATGAAAAGCATGTGCCCTGACAAAGCTCCAACTAGTACACAACACAGCAACTACATAGGTCACCATGACCATATCAGTCTTATGCTCCTCTCTCTGTTGTGGTGCCCCAGTGAATAGAGAATCCAGTTCAAAATCTCTGTCCTGATATTCAAAGCCCTCCATAGGATGTCTCTAGCTACCTGGGACAGTATCCCTCTGCCACAGCCATGCTTTTTCACAACACCTCCCTTCCACCAGGACAATGGCCTAGTCGCAGTGGTTCTCAAACTTTTGTACTGGTGACCCTTTCACATACCAAGGCTCTGAGTGTGACCGCCCCCCCCCCTTATAAATGAAAAACACTTTTAAATATATTTAACACCATTATAAATGCTGACAGCTCACGACCCCCCATGTAATAACCTTGTGACCCCCTGAGGGGTCCCAACCCCCAGTTTGAGAACCCCTGGCCTAGTGGCTAGAGCATTAAATGGGATTCGGGAGACCTGGGCTCAGTTCTTGGCTTTGTCACTGGCCTGCTGGATGACCTTAGACTACTCACTTTTCTGTTCTGTGCCTCAGTTTCCACATCTGTAAAATGGAGATAAAGGTGTTTCTTTCTCTCCTTTGTAAAGCACTTTGATATCTATTGATGAAAAGCGCTATATAAGAGCTAGGTATTATTATCCAGTGGGAGAAGGAGTGAGTGAGTACAGGAGACAGCACTTTCACAGGAGTAGAACTAAGATTATATATAGACTTTTCCTTCTCGATAAGATAAGAATGGCCACTGATCTCACAGTGTTTGGAACTAAATGCAAAGCTCATCTCTTTGATCTAGCTTTCCCACAATAAGTATTCCTCTCTCTCTCTTTCACAGACACCCACACAGACATCTTAATTCTAATCAAGCATTTGCTTCTACCTGCTGGGAAGGAAGAGAGAGATATTATTGTTATGTCTTTTTTAATTACTTGGGAGGTGCTCAAACAGATGATGAGCACCAGCCTAGGAACCTGATAGACAGCCAGATATAGCTAGCTGGAGGGTCACTGTTGATGCAAACCACATCTACACTAGCACTTTTGGTTAAACTTCCCCTAATGCTCTATCACTGGTCCAGTTCCCCTATAGGCAGGGCACATATTTACTACTGTGTAGTGTAGAACCTGCTCTGAGCTACTGCTACCATCCGGGGAGCTGCAGCACAGGGAGATTTTTAAAGATGCGATGGCAGACACAGCCAAGGGGCTAAGTGCTGTATCTCTACAATACTCCCACCTCCTGCTGGGCTGAAGAGCAAGAGACCAGGAGGACCCACATTCTGGGTTTTTTTTGCCAGTTTGTTGTGATATTAAGACATCACGTAACAGATTCAGAGAGACAAGTTGATGTGCTAAGGAAGTTCAATATACGGGAGAGGTTTGCTGATGACATATGGGTCCCTTTAGACAAAACAGCAAAGGATGATGACCAGCTGTTTGTGTTGCAGGATGCATGCTTGTGAAGCACATTTGCAGGAAAATCTGGATATACTAAGGGAGGGAAGGAGGAGGATTAATAAAGTAATAATGTGCAATAAACCAGTGGAAAAATTATCATCATATCTTAAACCGGGGGTGTATGGGGAATCATATGTGCCAGCTTCACAAAAAGTGAAACATTTTGTGGTTTTGCCTGGAGTTTTTCCACAGCCCTCCATAAAAATGAAAAAGTTGATAAACAAATTTCACTGATTTTGGAAATAGTGAATTTTCATGTGAGACAAAAGTGTGACAGTTTGTGCACTATCTTCCAGAATACAATTGGGCTCTGTTCCTTGTGAAAAATTGTGTTTTCTGGTGAAAATGTCAATGGGTTGCCCTTATCCCGGTTTCTGAACAAACCTAGCAAAAATCTCAGGTTATCACATGTGGATAAACAAATTTTGCACACCTCTTTTCTACCTAAGAGATTTCAGGTTCCGGATTCCTTGAAAGGAGACTTTATAACTGAATTGTTTGACAAAGGGAAATGGAGAAAAGAATCTGTGGAGCAAATTAAGAATAGGAGGAATATCTGACTTATGTGCAGTTACTAATTAAAAAGGGGAAAAAGGGCTTGTTGAGAGGACAGCAATTAGTGCTCTGGAGGAAAAGATTCAGATTGTTACTAAGGCTACATCTACACTACAGGGGGGAGTCGATTTAAGATACGCAAATTCAGCTACGTGAATAGCGTAGCTGAATTCGACGTATCGCAGCCGACTTACCCCGCTGTGAGGACGGCGGCAAAATCGACCTCTACGGCTTCCTGTCGACGGCGCTTACTCCCACCTCCGCTGGTGGAGTAAGAGCGTCGATTCGGGGATCGATTGTCGCGTCCCGACGGGACGCGATAAATCGATCCCCGAGAGGTCGATTTCTACCCGCCGATTCAGGCGGGTAGTGTAGACCTAGCCTGAGAGGAAGGTAATGTTAGTTGAGATAACTGGGAATATGCTTGTTACAGTTGTGCATGTTGGATATATTATATAAGAGGCTCTCAAACCCTTAAAGGTGGGTTAGACATTTTGCCTGGAGATTGAAAAGAGATTACAGTAGTGATTTCACTTTTACCAGTACCAGTTGAAGGGATGTATTTATAGGAAAGATCTCAGGGTTGAATCAGTGGATATTGGGTCTGTATGACCCAGAAAGGAACTTTATTGTGGGGGATGGTTGTGGCTTTGAGGAACAAATGTTATTGAAGAGATGGGCTCATTTCAGACTCCTAGGAGTAAACATAATGGCTAATAGTAAAAACAAAACAAACCCCACCCATTTCAATTGGAAGTTAGGGTTCTAGCATCTAGGGGTGAAGCTATTGTAACTTTTAATTACTAGTGGGAGGCTAAAACTTGGTGCACAAGGGACAGTGAGCCTTAATATACCAGCACTTGGTTATGAAATATCAACACCAGCAAGTATAGAATGACCAAACCAAAGGCTAAATGTATAAACTTAGGCCCATGTGTGTACGCAAAACAAACAAAGCATGCACATGTATTTGCACAAGCAAAGTTCAGGTCTCTGCATCCTGACTGGGCAATTATATCTGCAGTATCATGCATCAACGAAGGTTTTGTGCTTCACTGTGTATAAAAATTTCCCTCAACATTCTGAGAGCTAGATCCGAATCCCACTGTAGTCAGTGGAGGGTTTGCCATTGATATCTATTGGTGCGGAACCTAATCTAAGAAAATTATCTTTTCAAGTAAATGTAATTTTCATTGTTATCCTGTAAAGTAAGAAATCTGTATTGTAGAGTCATGTGAAGAGAATCAAAAAGGCTAAATTAAGTCTACCTTGATTAGGCCCAGGGAATAGGCCAAGAATGAAAAAAAATAGGACTTAAATATGTAATAAAAGCAACATGGAGAAGGCTTTCAAAAAGCTAAACAATACAGTAGACTAGGAAATTGATACAAGTAGAAAGAAGTTTTACACCAATTAAAGTCCAGATACTACAGTAATGGACAGCAGTATGAAATCCTAAAATAGGAATAAGCCCTAAAAAAGGAAGTAGCTATAGTTGGTATTTGAAGTGGATTGTACCTCTCAAACACACAGCCTTCAGAGATGGCAGGAGCGACCATGCATGGTGAAAATCCCTCAGATACTGCACTCCATTAATACTAGAAATGGTCTCCCTATCCTGAAACAGATATCTGGGTGGAAATGCACAGTCACGACTCTTCCAGAGGAGCAATCCCAAAAGAGATTGAACAGAAGAGAATATACAGATACTCTAACATTCATGAACCCTAGAATCTTCCCCCTCAAACTGTAAAGCACTAATGCTCACCAGCTGGAACAATAAACTCCCTGTATGAAATGCCCTCTCTAGATAATTTTATCATTGCTCTTCAAATATAGTTTACATCTGGTGGCATCTGGGCCTAGTTGCCTCCAGTCATGTCTCTTTTTCTGGAGATGGCTCCCTCCCCATCTCTGTTGCAGCAGTTTCCCACTGAAAGGTAATGGCACACTGGCCCCAGGAAGCGCTATAGTAAAGGCAGGAAGCACACAATATTCCTAGCTCTCTTTGTTTGAGGTTAGCAATTGTTGGAAAGGGAGAGGAGGATATCATGTGTTCCCAGAATTTATTATCCTGTGGTGAACTCTAATGTACAAATGATGAGGAGGGCTCTTAAAATTTGAAGAAATCAGAGAAGAGGGTCTAGCAGTGGGGTACTGGATTCCAATGCATTGAGGTAAGACTGAGCAAAGGCCACCACTTTAAACAAAAGACGCTGGCTTTGGAATGGGGGGAGTATGTCTTTTTCTTCAGGGACCAGGCCACCCTGCTACCACAGTCCTGCTCCTGCAACACTGGAGGTAGCATGGAGCCATACCCTGTTAATATTTTGGGAGGAAGTTGGGCTTAGAGAAGCAGGGAGATGGGCCTGTGGAGTTGCTTGCTCCCAAAAAGTTCAAATAAGGTGAATATATTTCAGATAGCAATCTGAAGTTTTGAAGGCTTATCTGAACCAAATGTCTGAACCTATGAAAGTTCAGGCATTACTATTTACGAGTAGTATTTTGCAAATTACTTGGAATGAACTTTGAATCCACTCAAACAATTTTTGTTTCAAGATTTGATAAGTTTAAGCACCTTAGCCTACATTTCTTGAAAAGTTCAGATACATGATACTTTCACAGATCTGCTCCCTGACTCACAATAGCTTCTGTTTTGTTTTCCATTCCCATAAGACCAGGGAATCAACTCCTGTGGGACACTCCCCTGGAGGCTATTTCATTGAATTTGAACCTCTATCTAAACCTACAAGAGCTGGTTCCTTTCCATTCCCTATGAACCAGGTTTACAGTGTACCATTTGTGATCCCATCATGAAACAAACACTGCAGGGTTCAAAAAGTCCCAATTATAAGGCTCAGTTTTATTTTTTCAACTAATTATAAAGGATTCCTCAGTAGATGGCGCACACAGAAAATTGGTCCACTACATATGGTAGTGAAAAATTATTGATAAGGGAAGCATCATCAAACAATTATACAGTAAAAAGAGCTGCAAAAATCAAAAATTAATGGAAAGATAGAAGAGAAGTTACATACTGTATCGGCAGCAACAAATATGGCAGTGAACCGATTAGATACCTTAAATACCATGTCAAGATACAATAAAATATATGCAATAATTTTAAAGGAAATGACCATTGAAAATTAATCCCATGGACAAATACAGAATTGCAGAAGGATGAAGAGTGATAAATATTGCATGTAAAAGATGTGCACAAGATACAGTTATGGAATACATAATGAAATAGCAGTTGTGAATAATATAACCAAAACAATTTGGTGGGATTGAGCAATATATTGAAAAGCTTAATTTGAGGAGGAAGGCAACATGGATTTTTGACAGGGAGGTTTTTCTCAATTAACTTGCTGTGTTCTTAAAGAATGTTATCACTACAGAGCAACGGAAATGCTGAAAATAGTATCTATTTAGATTTTATTAAAGCACTCAATACAATTTCAGATTAATAACCATCAAGTAGAAAAATGTCTCAGAAACAGGTAACAACAAATGCCAACTTCTAGAGGTGGAAAGTGCTTACCAGAAAAGGAGCTTTTCCCATTTTTCTATGTGTAATTGAGCTAGGCGACAACATCAGAGAAGAGCTATAAATACAAAGGATTTATTTTGCTTATATGCATGAAAGCATGAAAAGCACTCTTAGGACCTGATCTAGCACCCATTGAAGTCAATGGAAATATTTCTACTGACTACAGTAGGATCTGGGTTGAGCACTTAATCAGAAGCCTTTACTGATTAATATGCAGAGCCATATTTTCTTGAGATGCTGATTTTATTATGTAAAATGTACAAAAAATGGTGTTAGGAAATGTAATTAATATTTTTGGAATTATCATATGTGTAATACATCAGAGAGTACCAACAGACCTTTTCACAAACTAAACACATTAATATCACCATTTACACCAACTCCTCCTCATCCATCATGTGAATAATGAATGAATACATTTTTCCTTACTGGGTCATGATTTAACCAGAAGGGTTTGTTTTAATATTCTTGTGTTTTCATGGCACTGTGTGGATCTCAGTTTTGTCTTTTAGTCCTGGGTTAGTCCTGGAGTAGCAAGAGTGCATCCTTTAGGCCAAACACCACCCATAGAATTAGACAAAACATCTTATAACTTCCTTATTTTAATATGGAGGTTAAGCAGACAGAATACAGGGCCCAGTCACTTGCATCAGATTATAAATTTCATGCTAAATCCTCTGATGCCTACAGACTGCATCCTCATATTAGAGATGAAGGCGGTTGCAATCTGCTTTGCATTTTATACAAGTTGGTATTGCTCCTGACAAATTGACAATGCATCTCTCATTAGGGCAAATCTGAGGCACCCTGGTTTAATCCATTCAGTGTCAAAATTTATAATCCAGGAGAATGGCACAACCCATTTGGAAAACCATAAACTGTGCTGTATTAGAGTCTTTGATGCATATTTATCTCCATAAAACCAAAAGAAACGGAATGTTGGAACATTTCTTATACATTTTGGGCTGGATTAATTTAGTGGGCATGCTTTTAGAATAAAGCACTATTCAACATGAGTAAGAGTGTCTGAATCTGGCCCCTGGATTGAGAACCAGAAAGATCACTATACACTTCATTTTGGATATAGTCTGAACAGGAGACAAACTGACCTTTGAATTTCCTTTTCACCTGAACTACATCTGCTGAGCTAGTTTATCACAAAAGAAATGGGAACTATGGCAATGCATAGCTCCAAAAGTCCCATTCATACCGTAAATATGTGAGACCATGGCTCTGGGTAAGCTTTTCAACATGTTCAGTAGCAGGATTTGATAGAATGCAACCACTAGTTCTCATTGCACCTCTTAATTTGCTTGCTGTTACTTGGCAATTCACCTTTCAAAAGGCTCAGAGCAAGTGGATATCTGTTTGGCACACACAAAAGTTCTTTTCAAGGATTTAGTGAAAGGGTAAGGTATGGTCTGCAGCTTAATGAAGCTATAAAATAGGGACATATCTTGCCAGAAAATGTTCGTGACCTACTACACTGACAGGAAACTAGATCAAACTCTGGTCACCACAAAATAGGGGCTCATGTTTCAACTGAAACAACCTATGGAGACTAGAAACTAACTATGTAGATATGTCATATTTGCAAAGCTTAAAACTCACATGCAAGGACTTTTGCTATTACAGATTAAAGCAAAGCAACACTTTCAAAACAAATGCCAAAACCATTCAAGGCTCAGGCCAGGTTCACTGAAAGATTTGTGCAAGTTTTGGCAAACTTTGTAAGTGTTTTGGGTGCTGGGGGTTTGGAATTTATGATTTAATGTGGCAACAAAGTGAAACTTCATAGATTCACAGATTATAAAGCCAGAATGTGCCACTGTGGTCATCTAGTCTGACCTCCTGTGTAACAGAACTTCCCTGAGTTAACTTCCATTTGAATTAGAGCTTATCATTCAGAAAAACATCCAAATTTCCATAGTTTGAGCTGAGTTTCACATTGAGGTTGAACCTGGCACTTCAAGGAAGAACTCATAGGTGTGAACCTATGTAGACTAAAACAACAGCAACAAACATGTCCACATGAATCTACTGCAAAGTGAAAATGCAGAGCTTTGCCCAGTTCTAATACTGACACCACTTTCCATGATGCCACATGATCTGTAGGGTAATAGAGATTTTTTGGTACATATGTCTCAAGCTTTTAGAGAGGGTTTAAAAATCTCAGTAAATAAATACAAATCATGTCCCGTCTCAGTAGTCTGGTTGTATTTTTCCTTTTCCACAGCACCAGTTATCATTTCATTTCTTGGGAGATGGAATACTAAGAATATAGCATGCGTCAATGTCTTGCCTACCACTAGAGAATGAAGGTAATATACAGATTTCCACAGGCACCTTTAGGAAAAAGTACACATATACTTATGAGAGGCTAGGTACAAACTTCAGGAAAAAAAATTATAACATTTTCAAAATAATGACTATGAAATGTGCAGAAGATCCTCTCCTACAGTAAAACGCCTGACCCAACATCTGCTCCACACAGGGAGCTCTAATTCTGCTAGGTGCTGAGCACCTTCAGTTGTGTTAATCTCAGGAGAAGTAGAAGGTGCTCAGCACGTAGCAAAATTAGGTTGTGTGTTCCTCAGATAGAAGTGCTTTTGGATCAGTCTTTTCACTGCATTGGGGCCTTCTAAGGAAGTTGAGGTTACTGAGAACCTTCCTTGAGGTGCTCAGAACGCTGGTGCTTCACTGAGCAGATAGAGGATGATCCCCTGAAACAGTGTATTTAGGGCCAAATTTTCAAAGGTATTCAGGTGCCTACAGATGCAGATAGGGGCCCACTGGGATTTAGAAAAAGACTTAAATCAGTTAGGTGCCTAACACCGATTGATTTCAATGGGAGTTAGGTGTCTAACTGGCTTAGGAACTTTTGAAAATCCTATAAGGAACCTATCTGCATATTCAGGCACCTAAATACCTTTGAAAATCTGGCCCCTAGGGAATTCATTGAACCCTCTGTGCATACTTGCCTAACTAACTCTCTTATGGTCGCCATCTTGTTGAAAATGAAATGCAAACCAACCCTTCATTACAGATCAAGATTTAAATGGGCAGTGGCTGAGGGCCCATGAGACACCCCATAAACCCTCAAGTGTTTCAATGGCCTGAAATGAAATTAGAGCAATTTACTTGATCTTTGACTACTCTGACAAACCATTTTTTGAGGGCCAGCCTTTAATAAAATCTCCTTAAAATCAATAAAATACTGTACTCCAACCAACCATCCACAAGGTGGTACATATACTTCACAGATTATAAATTGATGCACTGTAATAGCTGCAAGGCTTTTAACAGCTGTCTCTCTCAGGCTGTGGGTCCTGCAAGAATTTAAACTGACATTCAGACATGGCATTCAAAAAGTGGGATAGTCCTGCAATTTTCGGGATGGATGGTGACCCTAGAACAGTCACTTCCCTAAAACCGAAGGGGGAGGAAGCAGCTACCATGGACAAGATTTTCCTTGCTACAGAGTGGACGATATATTGCACAGAGGTGCTCAGATACTACGGTGATGGCTGTGGTTTAAGAACCCTGATAGTTGGTAAAGCAGACAGATGACACATACATACCCATATTCTGATTTTGAAATGGTATGTTTGACTTTCATTGAAGGCAGGGGGAGACAGGAAGTTCTTGGAGTACATAGATATAACGTCCATTCTTATACACAACTATAAAAACACATCCAAAAACAAAAGGAGTCCATAAATTAGATCTTCCCCTATTCTCCTAGGGAGAAATCCTGATAGCCTGGAGGTGCCAAGGGGATAGTCCAAGCATGGAGGAACTATTCAGATGTTATAGGGATGGCATCCTCCCACTGCAATCTGCAACTACTACTATAGTCCTACTGCTTCAGTCCATTAATGATAACAGAAGCAGTGACCAGTTTTCTCACCCTCTTCCCCCATCCCAACACTGGGCACCATATGAAGTTGTGACCCTATGGGCCTGCTCAGTTTGCAGACCCAGTGACACACACTCACCACACCTTGGCCCCTCTACACCCACCACCATCGACTCCAATGGAGAAAGCCGTCTCAGAACTTGGCTGCACAGGGCAGAGGAAGCTGCAGAATCCTCTTGCTTAGCCTGCCCACAGCCCAGCTTCTCCTCCCCCCCCCCCCAGCAGAATTATGGACATGCTGTGCACTTTGTGACTATTCTGCTTTCACCCCTCCCTCTTCAACTAGTGGTGAAGGGCAAGATTTGGCCTTTTATTCATAAGTGGTGCAGTTTGCATATCTTTACAAATAATTCAGGAATGAACGGTTGGAGCAATCTTTATCTATATGCTATTTACTTGGCTTTCTAAACACAGTTGAGTTGGCTCATTTAGTTATTGGGTATAGGAATTGCCTCTTAGTGTAACGCTTGATTTGCATAACACACCTGCTTCTCTGGAAGCACAGACTTCTTCCCAAACATATACAAAAATTCTGTATTATTTTCCATTTAATTTAAAAGGGAAAAGTCCAGCTTTATTCCCTTTATTTTATTTCATTCTTTATCAGCTATACTGTTATAACAGCGATGAAATTGCTAGATCTCATTTTCAGGTTTTTAAATTCTGAGTTTATACTGCAATCTGGAAGATCATTCTCCAAGTTCACCCTGGTATTGTGATGTATTTATTTAACATATCTGTCTGAATGTTTGAATGAGAATAAAGACACACCATATCTGTACGTACAGTCTCACATTATAATAATAATACTCTATCAGTTTGCATTTAGAATATTTTCCACACGGATCTCAAAGCTCTTTATAAACATTTAGTGAATAAAACCTCACAACACTCCAGTGAAGGAAGGAAGTATACCATTTTGCAGATGGGAAAACTGAGGCAAAGGGCAGTCAAATGATTTTCATAAAGCCACATGGTAGACCAACTATATAGCCAGGAATAGAATCTGGGCCAAGATTTAGAAAAAATAGGTCTTTAACATTAGGCTTCTATATTGAAAATTAGGCATTTAAATAAATAGTCTGATTTTCAAAAGGGCTGAGCACTCTGAAACAGTCAGTTAAAAAATGTTCCAAGGACAAAGTGTGATAGAGTATTATTTTTCCACCCTAGAATTGGCTGCATTTCTGTGGTGAATGAAATAATTCCTAGAATAACTCATATTTATGAGGCTTAAAAAGCACATTAGGACCCTTTGGAATGAAAGGCATTATGGTTGTGATATTCAAAGGAGCCTAAAAGATTCAGGTACAGAAATCCCATTGAGGTTCAATAGGACATGGGTGACAGTCTCTCTTAGGCTCCACTGAAATTCCCAGTCTATATCAATGTAAGATATATGTGCATACAAATAAAAATTTGGAATAAATCACTATTTAATACAATTAAAAATAGGATATACATGTTTTGCACCTATTTGCATCTATCCTTTTTATTATATAGTATTAATCAAGATTGTTACAGTAATCAAACGAACATAGTGACCAAAGAGAACCAATAATAAAACAACTCCCCTAAAAATAAATATTAAAAGAGGTGAGAAACTAGCTTATACACCAGTTTAAAGCAGCTGAGGATCTGGCCCTATACATACTTTGTATTTCAAACTTACCCATAATTACTGCTGCACAAGTAACAACGGTAAAAGTTCAGCCAAACAGACTCACAAAAAAATCAGTGAATAAAGATCTCCATTCCCACAGACATTAGTGAACTTTTATCATGACAAACAGGCTATTGCAGTATAATGGGATTTTACTGAAGTTTATTGCTGCACTGTTTATAATAACATTGCATCCAGCCTGCCTTGTTGGTACTTTTGCATTACAGGGTAACAGTTCTGAGGCGGCAGCAAACAGCTTCCGTGCTTGTGTCAGGAGAAATAAAACTGTTATTATTTCATACACTTCAGAGGCCACACTCAAACTCAGCAGCTATGCAGAGCTGTTGTGAATAGAAAGCTCTGCTGTAGAACACTGGGCTGCCCCCTCAACAATAAGCTGTCTTCCCTCCAATCTACTTTTGGCTTCTTGCCAGTTGCCCATTTGCTTTACACCACCAATTTATATTCACTGAGATGGTGTAAGGTTCTAGAACAGCACTGATTAGCAAATGTGCCTGCCAAACATATGAGCAGTAAAAGCTGGTCTTCCAGAGGCCTACGTTTATAATACAAGGGCCCAATCCCATAAGCAATTACTACAAGGCATGTTGTTTACAAAAGTAAGCTGTCCAATTGATGCCAATGGGACCCCTTATGGTAGTAAACATTGTATCTGGTGATAAGTGTTTGCAGAATTGGGCTCTAAACTATTTAGCTATGTCCATTCAAGTTTTAGAGTAGTTCTTTTCAAAAGCTATCAGAATTGTATAAAGGCAACAGAATCCAGTCAAGAACGCTTGTGTTTTTTGCCAAATCCTTTGTTTTGTTTTTGTACAGCAACAATTTGACAGCAGATATTATCCATTACAATATATGTGCAACAGTTTTAATAAAGTGTGTAGTATAGTAGGACAAGTATGCAATATTTCCAAACCCAAGCACCAGTACTCAAAAATCGTGAATCACCACTCCACCCTTCTAAATCATGAGATTAGCTTAAAAATTGTAACTTTTAAAAAAGTAATACATTTTGGTTTCTCTTTATTTGCCTTCTGGCTTTTGAACCTTTAGAGCGGGGTCAAGTCAAATTTTCAAGTTTTTCTCTGCAACCTTGAGGGCTAGAAACTTACTTCCTTTTCAAATGAAAGTTGAGGATCTCAAGTAAATACCAAGAACTGGCCTTAAGAAAAACATGAAATATCATGAGACATGTGATTTAAATCAGGAGAGTTGGCAACACTGAAAAATACTGTGAATTTTAGGAAATTAACTGGCATTGACCCATATTTTTTCTTTAATTTTAAATTTGTGAGAATCCACCACAGGATTTTGTTTGGTTTTACATTTATAAATTGCCCTGCATCTTAGAGAATCTAGAACGCCTCACACTTTATTTCTTTTCCACATGTACTGCGGTCAGATCCCCTTACTCCTAACTCAAATCCGTTGGACCTTATGTGAGATAAATTCCCTTTGAAGTCAATAGGAGTTGTCCACATGTAACGAAAGCAGGATGAAGCTTTAATTAATGAGAAGTAAAAAATGGCAAACGAAGAGGTTCTGCAGAATCAATATCACTATCTGTATGGGAAGCAAACCCCTGGAGATAAGTACAGTGTAGACCTATTCTTTGTCAGAAAGCTACAATCTAGAACCTACACAGTACACTCAAAACCACACATGTATTTTCCAAATGTTCTTAGCTTCATTTACGAAGTCCCCCGTCCTAAATGCTGTGCGGGCAGACTCATGCACCTGTGAGGTACTCTGCAAGATCAGAGTCTATATTGCCAACTATTTGTAAATAAGAATACTATTCAGAATATGCATCCTGTTCAAATGCAACTTTAAAATACAATACGGTATGTCCTTATGCGTATGTTGTGTGAAGAGAGCTGACAGAGCAGATGATTGGATTTCCCACTCAACACTGATTATTTATTATAGCTCATTTTCTTGCACTTTAATATGTGTTGTCTGTATTTAGGTATTTGGGAACAAGAGATGGGTTGAGCTACACAACTTGGATCCAGATTCTGAACTTCACATAGCTTGAAGGCGCTTGGATCTGGCATTTTGGTTTGGACTCTCTTCTACTGTAAACAACATCTCAGATAAATTCTAAACTGCCTGTTAACATACCCAAACTGTATTTTCTTCTAAACCTTCCCCTCTCCCCAAAAATCTGCATGTGACTATACATTTTGAGCAGATTTTGACTATAGGCATCAACTCTTTAACTCACTGCGTAAGTCAGTGGAAGTGCCCATATTGTCTCTCTAAACATATAGTAGGAAAGTGGCCCAACAGAGACAACAGGGCTTCTGACACTTGTCTTTATTGCCCAGTCATAAATTCATAAAGGGATGTATACTGCAACCAATTGGCAAGTTCGTTGGATAAACATCAACACCAATTTAATGACTTGTGTACACATTGTAAACCAGAGAATCTTTATACAAAGAAATCAGATAAATCAAACATGAGCTGAGGCTTAGAGGAAAGCAATTAAAGCTTTAAGGTGAGGTTGCTGTGGGAGGGCCCAGTATCACATTAGCGCATATAATAGAAAATGTGTTAACATGGACTAAAGTATGTGCAATTAAATTAATTAGTAATATAAAACACTTCTAAAGCAACGTGTCCATAGACAGATAAGTAGATAAAACATAAGAGATAAATAAGCATTCAGAAATCTCAGTTCCCTTTTTTATTAAGAAAAAAAAATGAAAAAAGAAATCAAACTTCCTAAAAGACAGAAGTGATAAAATCATAGCTAAAATAGACATTTTAAAGCAAACTTGTTCGCCCCAGGCTAGCGACTGAAAAGAAAAAGCATAGCCGGACCATTAAAAAATCTATTCATTTGTTATATAATATTTAAATGTTTCACTGTATGCTAATTTAAATCTAGTGCCTTATAGGCTGATATAAAATACCACTACTTTCTGAGTACCTGTAAGGAACCTTTCTGTTAGACAGACCTATTATGGTATTTCACATTGTCTATCTTAAGGTGAGTAAGATAGCTAATGTGATGGGACCAAATTCTCACTACTATGTGCACATCAAAATGAGCTGCTGAAGGTTCTCTCCACCAAAATACAGATATAATATTCTTCCAGGATTAAGGACCATTAGTGTCTATAGCCTGCAATGTACAAAACAACTGGAAAGTTCCACAAGTTCCCTTACCTACAGACACAGCCCCTGTGTCATGTATAGCAAGATTCCATGTCAGCACTACAGGAAGAGCTAGGTCAAGAGGTCCACACTTGGACTAATCCACATGCAGCAGAGGTAATTTAAGGAACCACCTGAGTAGTTTTAGCAAGTGCCCCCTTAGTGAGGCCTACTTAATCATTCCCTGCATCTTCCTCCCCCATACACCCCCCTTCACATTTCCACCATTCTCCCCAAAGAACATATTCCAGTTCTAAACTGGAATGAGTTCTTCCAGTAGCTGGTGAAGGGTTTCCATGATTCTGGTAGGTCAGATACGAGAAAGTCTGGTTGTACAGGAAATGGGTCTACTACCTCCCTCACTTGGCTTCTTCCCTCATCACTTCCTTCCTGAGCATCTGGAGCTTCAAAGGCCAAAATGTATCTGTGGCTTTGCCTGTCTTCTAGGATCCCAGTGATAACACACATAAGATCCACCACATTTCAGTAAAAAGCAACAGAGGGTCCTGTGGCACCTTTAAGACTAACAGAAGTATTGGGAGCATAAGCTTTCGTGGGTAAGAACCTCACTTCTTCAGATTGCATCTTCAGATGCAATATCAGATGCATCTGAAGAAGTGAGGTTCTTACCCACGAAAGCTTATGCTCCCAATACTTCTGTTAGTCTTAAAGGTGCCACAGGACCCTCTGTTGCTTTTTACAGATTCAGACTAACACGGCTACCCCTCTGATACCTGACATCACATTTCAGGTTTATCTGGGCTATTTGGTGCCTTGTGCTGTGGTGATAGGGGTATCTCTGGTTTAGGCCTGTGGCATCAATACATATAACAAAAGTCCCAAGTACTCAACACTAGTTAAAATAAAAATAAAAAATAAATTAATGGAGATATCCTATCTCCTAGAACTAGAAGGGACCTTGAAAGGTCATTGAGTCCAGCCCCCTGCCTTCACTAGTAGGACCAAGTACTGATTTTGCCCCAGATCCCTAAGTAGCCCCCTCAAGGACTGAACTCACAACCCTGTATTTAGCAGGCCAGTGCTCAAACCACTGAGCTATCCCTCCCCTCCTGTTGGATTTGGATGTATGAAGCAAAGGTAACTGGCAGAGTCCACAAACATTCTCTAACTTGTAACTCTTGTTATCCCCAAAAATGTTCTCTTTGTTTTGGTGATAGTAGGCTTCCATTTATTCATCTCTGAAGTGATAAGATTCTAGAATTTAGCCATCATAATACAAAATGATGTTAAGTCCCTCGTAAGGAAAATACAATATACACAATTTATGTATGAAGGGGAAAAATGTAAAGGTAAGTATTCTCATTAGGGGTCAAAAATCAATGCTGCTTTAGCAGCCTAAGCAATGCAATGTGCATCATTACTTTTAACATAAATATTTAGTGAACTATACACTCTGCTTAAGTAAAATTTTGCATGTAATTGGAGCAGAAATTGGATGGAATGTGGACGTCTTGTCTACACATATGTGAAACTAGTATTCACTCACTTTAATTTTTCACTATAGAAAGGGATATTTGGTCAGTGTGTTAAAGGAAGAGGAGGTTAGGGCATGCCCAACTGGGCATAGTGAGGGGATACGAGGATGAGATTTTTCCTGAATGAGCAAACAATGCTGACTCTAGAGTGTAAAGCTGAGAAATATTTTGAGACAGTTAGGTACACAAATTAAAGCTGCTCCCAGGCAGCTTTAAGTTGTGTGACTGGGTGATTTGCTACCAGTGTGTAACTGCCAAAGTCTCATTAACTTTGGCAACATCACAGAAGTAATCTTTCCACACAGGCAAACTGCTCACTAACACGCTCTGCAATATATTAAGCCTTAAAAGCATTTCTACCAATATCAGACATGCTTCCTAGGTCAGATTCTGATCTCATGAACATTGTTGTAAATCTGGAGTAACTCCATTAACTTTAATGGAATTACTCTGGATTTAGTCCAGTGTAATTGAGAGTAAAATCTGGCCTTTATCTCCTCCACTCCACCACTCTTTGTATGTTGTGAACAAAGATTAATAAAATTAGCACTTTCAGTTTATTATAGTAAATGCTGGTAGCACTGCCTGTATTTATGACAGCCTAGTGCTTCCCATTATGACACCTTTAGTTACTTATAAGTTGGAGAAACTTTAACAACTCAGGCTGAAATTTACAGTCTAAGGCTGAATTTTTTTGGTAAATTTCAGCAAAAAATGGTTCAGCCATTTCTGAGAACTGAGAAAAATATTGTATTTTGCTTATGTTAAAAAAATTGTACAACAGTTTCATGGAGAAGCACTAACACCTCCATGCTCTGAAGCAGGGGCTTAAAAAATGGCTTAAAATATGACAAAAGGTATCCCCATGAAAATCTGCCCAAATTTGGTCAAATTATAAGCCCTTGAAAAAGACACACATTAAGTATCGACTTGTTAGAATTTGGCAGCTAAATTCTGCAAAGGTTCCATCTGTATAAACATGCTTGAGTCCCTAAGTGCTGACTGGACTGTGCATGAACCATCCCCACAGAGAAACCGAGCATGCTCCACCACAGGATGAGCAGGACCTTCTCTGTAATTGCTCCTCCCAGTTGCTGTGGGCCTATTTGGGGCTGGGCACAGACACTGAGAGCAGGGAGACTGCCTCCCCAGTATTCTCAGCGCTCTCCCTTCTGGTGCCCAGGCAGCATGGAGGAGAAAGCTGAACAACCTGAATGCGAAGGGGAACCAGACCTGGACCTGGAGAGAGTGGTGGGCAGAAATGTAAACACTGCTTCCACTTTTGCTTAAAAAATTAGTTTCAAGCCTCTATGCTTGCAAAGAACCTTCAAAATTTAAGTCAATGTAAACTTATTGTTAGAGCTGAAAGGGACAAGTAGCTAGGCTCCACTTCTGCAACAGAAGATTGGGGAAAACCTAAAAATTCCTCTGACACATATTTCTCACATAAAATTAGTCATTTAGATTTGGGGTGCATCACAAAGAATTGCAGGGGGAACTTTGCAAAGGCACAAATGCCAGTTAGGCATTATCTTGCATTGAAAGTCAATGGGAATGAGGCACCTGCCATGTGTGCCTTTGAAAATCTCCCTGTGTCTCTAACTCTTTCCTATATCCTTAAGCCAGCATGGTACATAGTGGCATGACAAAAATAGTCAGGTATCAGTTAAACTAGAGGGAGAGGGTGGCAAAAAAATATTGTAGAGACCCATCCAATAATTCAAAGGCTGATTCAAATTAGAATATAAGAGTTGCATGCTCAGACCATTCCTTCTCTATTTAAAACAGTATTGGTGCCAATGTAAAGAAAATTCATTCTTAGCTCCAAATTTCTGTATACCCTTAATACAATATCTTGAGATACTAGAGGAATACTGGACCGCAATCCAGACCATTACTTTTTGTTGCCATTGTACCTCTCCTTCAAGGTCCTCAGTTCGCAGAGCAGCTGGCAATGTTTAGTGATCTTATTCCATTTTTCTCTATTAGAGACTGAAAGTTGTTTACTTGTATTTGAGGATCTGTATGATTCTTGGCCATCAAAGTATACAGCAGCACTAACAGCAGATGATATACGGGCAGCAAAATGTTGGTCTTTCGCAATGGCTGCATCAGCACAAGTAGAGCTGGCCAGAAGATAGCAAACCCATTTCACAGTGGCTTTGGAGGTTTCTAGATTTGTTTTCATTCGGCATTCAAATGAAAACAAAACCTTCTGAATGTTTTCACCAAAACAGAATTGTGCCAAAATATCCATTTTTGAATCGAAAACCTGAGATTACTGATTAGGAAATAGGTGTCAAAATGTCAGTGGGTATGTCCTGGTGATTAGGGAACTGGTCTGGGAAGTGCAAGGCCCCGCTTCAAATCCCTGCTCTCTTGATGTAAAGCAGAGGTTGTTGTTTTGTAATCCCAGAACACTCTGAATCAGACAGAGCAGGGACTGGAACCTGAGTCTCCCAGGACATTGCCCTAGCCACCAGTCTATAGAGTGTGAGAAAGTCTGTCTTTTGGTTTCACTCTCTCTCAAAATGTTTTGGCTTCAACACAATCAAATTTAATCAGAAATATTCCAACCAGCTCTAAGCAGGAGTAGATTTCCTTGAGGAAGTTCTTTTGTCCATCATTATAAAACCAATCAGTTCCTAGATACTACATACAGCTGGAGACTGCCTTTTGGTTGTTTTATACTTCTGTGAAATGTATTCAGATTCCATTAAGATTTGCAAAGTTCTTTTCTAAGAATCAAGTGGGGATGTCTATGATCATGCTTAAAATCTGCATTCAAATGCAAGGTAGGTCAGATTTTGCCCAGTACACTAATATTTTGAAGGTTTTCTGGGGGCAGGTGTTGGGGGGCGGGGAGGATTGGCTGCATTCAGCCTAGCCAAATCCTCACCTTTCCTGTTGCTATAAAGATGAATGCATAAAAATAGGCACATTTAAAGCAGAGGTGAGAAGGAAGGGAGATGAAACAGAGCCTTTAGTAAGTAGAGGAAAATGCCAAACATACAACCACAAACCAGATTTACCTTAAAGATAGGTGAATCAATATCCACCTGGTATAAATCAGTTTAGTGCCACTGATCTGGCCTATGTACTCCATCCTATACCTATCAGGATCTACATTGTGCCTATCCCTGCCCAAGTGAGTGAAAGGAAGAAGGAGACAAAGTGCAGATACCATCCCTGCCCCCTTTTACAGGAACCACTCACAATCTCATTCCTTGTGTGTAAGGACCAGATAATCTAGCATTAAAAACAGAGCTGGAAACCTCAGAGGGATGAGGAATGAAGGGACCACAACCCTACTCCCACCACACCAGCTAGCAGAGTTGGAGTGGTGTGAGGAGAGTGAATACTGACCCCGTAGCAGTCGCACGTGCTCTCAGAAGCCTCAAGCACATCCCCAGGAGCTACTGCCAGTGTTAGCACTTTCCTCAACGTGGCCAGTGGCTGAAACCCACAGTCTAGCCCTATACTTGAAAATATTTGCTTACAGTTGCCAATAAGTGGAGTCAGCAGTGTTTTCATATGCAGCGTTTCATTCCTTTTTTCTTGACATTAAAAATTTTGTCATTTAAAATAATATGGTATGGAAATGTTATGAGCCTTTGAAATATTGGGATTTCCTACCTTTTGAGTGCTTGACTTTGCAACCATAATAATATTGTTTTAACAGTTTTTTTGTGTGTGTAATTTCCTAGGTTTTTAAAAGCAAATTGAAGAAACAAAAATTCCACCATGAGGCATCAGCAGGGCTGGAACCTCTAGATCTACCATGCAGATCTCTCACACTTGAGCTAACAGTGTAACTGATAGCAATAGTAGGCTGTCATCCACTATGTGGGCGAGCACTAGAAGAGGACAAAATACACATTGCAAGTGGATTTCACAGCTATTTGCTGACAGCTGAGGAATGGGGAGACTTAAAAATCTTGGGTTCCATTCTAGGGTCTGGAGGGGAGATTTAGATAAAGGGAATGCGTAGGAATTTTACCAGAGTAACATAATTTGAGCCATGCAGATGCACAGGTTTTGCCGAATTTGGAATAGAAGTTTTCACCTTTTTACATGATTTTGGACCCTCAAAATTTTGCTTTATTTAAAATTTTTGGTGAAATGTCTGCTTTTACATGGAAAACCTTCAAAAAACAGATTTTTTAAAAAAATGAAGCGATCTTTACTCAAATACAGGTCCATTTTTGCTTAGAAACTCTCTCACTGTAACATTTTGTGATAAAACCCTGTCTGCTTATTTGCAGGTATGTAGGATCCCAGGAAGTGCAGCATGATTTGGAGAGCCCATGCAGGGAAATGCACCAACTTCATGCTGGGTAGCTCAGTGGGCACTTATAGCTTAATACTGTATGTTGCTGAGCATTCTGGCTCTGAACCAGTAAAGTGCTTCACAGCAACTACACAGCTGGTGGGAATCACAGATTTTTTTTTTCTGGGCAAAACTTCAAAGAAACCCTTCTTTTATTTTATCAAAATTGTTTGTGGAATTTTTCAGGTTTTGTTAAAAATCTCAAAACCAAAAAAAATCGGTCCTTGCCCGAGTCAAAAATACGTTGATGGACATGGACATTTTCTCGCAAAAAATGTCTGTTTTGTCAAAAAGGTAATGTTCACTGAAAAAAATCATGGGCAAAATTTTTGGACCAGCTTTACTTAAAAGGTAAGCAAGTATTCACACGCCTGGGCCAGAGCGCTCAGTGCTTTGCTGGACTGAACCCTGGGCGTGCATTACAGCAGAGCAGGATTTAAGGACTTGGGACCAGCCAGTGTCCTCCTTTGCTACTCTCACTGTCACAGGAGGAGTGAGGAAAGCAGTGGAGGATAATTTATGCCCCACTGAAGTGAGTATGGAAAAGATGACATCAGAAACCAAGAGGGGGAAATTAGTGTTCAGGAGCTATTTTTCCAAAAGCACTGACATTAGAGCAACCTTCTAACAAATGTTAGAAGGCTCACCCCTCCTCCCAGATCTGAATACCAGTGAGTTCTGAATCCTGATGTGTTATGAATTATTATTATTATTTATTCTCTGATACATAACTTGGGCTCTGGATCCACACGTGGTTTGAGCCGGTCCCAACTTCCCAAATAGGTTTTGAATATTGTATTGTTTTAAAAAATTGTAGGAAAACTGATAAAATGTTAACTCTTAAAACCAAAAGCTGCTTTTAAGATTGGAGTATGTTAGTTTGTACAATTGCTTCACCAAATCATTGCATGGGAATCTACGATTCTTTTAGGATGTTGGGAAAAAAATACAATAATAAAACAGAATGATACAAAGAGAGGCCAAGGTCTGAGGGCCCATCCTCCCCCCCAGTAAATTCAATAGCAAATAAAAATAAATCCTATTGTTTTCCATGAGTCCAGGATCAGGCTGTGAATGAGCCTGGAGCCTAAGCTACACTCTCAGGCCTAAAGGTGGTCTCCCCAGGTCAGGGTTGTAGTACTTTGGCAGGACACTATAGGAAACATGCATTGCCACTGCTTATGCTGTAAAAGTTCTGCTGATTGGGGATTTCTGTTTCCAGGAGCGACAACCTGGCAACTTTCACAAGCATGAAAAAAACTCACACATAAAAATTAAACAAAAACAGAGTCTAGGAAAACGCTCCAATATAGAGACTATATTTAAAGAGTAATTTGGAACTGAACTTCTGTGATGTTTCCTGTATTTTTGAACACTTTTTTTCCATTCAATACATTAAAGGGATGTGATCAAGGCTAGAAGGTCTAAAATTAGACCTGCCAGCTGTGTTTTGGTTTGTAAGTATTCACAGGTCATGTTGTCCCTATGCTCTGCCTGTCTGATCCATTCTTCTGAGCAGGCAGAATATTGAAATGTACAGGAATTCTGATTAATCTTATCCATTTCAATGCTCTCACTTTTCACAAGAATGGATCAGACAGGTAGAGAGGAAGGACAATATGCATGCAAATGCCTGTGTTTGTGAAAATGCCTAGGGCTCTGAGTTTGTTATTTTAGGGTTGTTCAGATGAATATTTGGAATTGTATATAACTTCAGTTCTCATTTTGGGTTGAAGAAAGATGTTAAAAGATCAGGATGGATATGCAGAATACATGGAAATGTTAAGATACATTTCATTTTTGGTCTATCAGCTTGAATGTATCCCTCAGCATTACTAAAAGTGGAAAGCAACTTAATCTTGTTAGTTTTTACAATGTCCTCTGACAATATCTAAACCTTCCATAATCCTACCAAATTAGGCTGAGTTTTTAAAGTCTGAAATTACCCATTAATGTGACAATTTTCCACATAATAACTCATTTAGTTACTCAAAACCAGCACTGTGCAGTTAACAATTCTACTATAAATTTAGTACTAAAACTTTGTGGGCCAATTTTTCTAAGTGCTATTAAACAGGCCTCTAATTTTGCATGGCCAAAATCTAATGCGCTTTCGCATGTCAAGTAGATACACACCTAACTACATAGTTTGCATGTGTTCATTCTTTTTGCATGTGCCAATCAGACTTTTGAGTTGGACTGCCCCAAAATTAGGTG
Organism: Chrysemys picta bellii; assembly: GCF_011386835.1. Taxonomy (NCBI): domain Eukaryota; kingdom Metazoa; phylum Chordata; order Testudines; family Emydidae; genus Chrysemys; species Chrysemys picta. The sequence continues at coordinate 100,551,121 of NC_088794.1, read as the reverse complement.
GCCCAAATTGGAGGCAGCTTTGGACAGTTTTGCCCTATAAACCTGCCAGATGAGCTCTGCTTTTGTAAGTACATAACAATCATCCAAATGAGTCACTCAACTAGACTTGGAGTGTTATTGCCCTATAATTAGGGGTTGAAGAAAAATCTTGTAATTTTCAAAATAATAATTGAAAACGTATGTGTTGCTGTTGTATAAAAAGCTACACTTAGTAATGACAAGTGCAGCAAAATCTGCTCAGCCAGATATGGCTTTTGAACAAGTGCGAGCCTCCCTCAAGAGAAGTTAACATTTCTTCTATCAGTTCAGCATTTTGATTTCAAAATAAAGGTCCAGAGCCTCCCACCCCCTGGGAACACCCACAAGAAGCCGCTCAGGAGAAGAAATGTCTGCCAGGATCTCTGCACAGCTATCCCTCTCATGGCATTCCAATGTAGGGTTCCCAATTTCGGTGGGACGTATTCCTGGAGGTTTCATCATATGTCATAATCTTTCATTTAAAATTATGTTTTAATTCCTGGAGACTCCAGGACAATCCTGGAGGGTTGGAGACCCCTGGGGGTAAGGAGTTGCATACCAACAAGAAAGGTCACAGAGCCCACTTGCAAACCTAGTGGATCCTGGGCCATTCATACTGAGCCTCTGTATCTTCATGCCAGCTTTAGCTCCTGGCCTCTCAATAGTTTCCTGGGAACACAGCTCAATTGGAGCTGCACTAGTGGTGTTTCTCTCTGGCTGTGGCTGCCCCATGGTCAGAAGCTTAATAGAGAAGATAATACAGTGATTAAGTTCTGCTGAGTATGATGGGAGACAATACGCACCCTCCAGGTCACCCAGTCTCCACTCCCACCCTCACTGTGGAGCTTACATCATACAGAGAGGCCTTCAGGGTCCAAAGGAGACCGTCCTCCCTTTCTTATGGAAGAGGGGAGCTACACATGAAGGACTGAGGGGGAAAATCTGGGCCGAACTTACTAGGAAACAAGGAAAAGGCAAACCCAGATGTATCAAAAACATGAAGGCATTTTCAAACCAACATTAAAAACTTCAGTTGTTAATTTCCTTCCCTATCCTTGCCTCCAATTTAAAAAAATTAAAATCAAGGCAGAAGGATCTGTCAATTCAAGTTGCTATTGATGTTTGCAATGAGTTTACAAAAATGCATATTGCATTACTCTCCAGCTTTCCATAACACAGCATTTTACATACACTTTAGAAAAAAAGCACTTCAACAAAAAATCTATCCATTCTAAATGTGACAGTATATAGTCCCAAGATTAACCCCCCCGGAGATACAGCATATTTGTCCATGTTTTGCAAAGCAAATAGGAACGGGAACCCTATAAATATATTTTTAGGAACTCTTTGCCTTTTTTTCTCATATTATAAAGTATTCTCCTGAGCTATTTAGGGTTCTGCTGGATCATCTGGTGGGAGGAGCTCGGGGAGGTAGGGGAGAAAACTGCAATATCCTACGTTGTCCCATCCAGGTGGCTTGGGGAAGGTGGAAGGCTGTATTATCTTTTCAAATTAATTTATGCAGAACTGATGCTGGCAATACTATGTATCCCCCTTGCACCACATGACCACTGCTCCAGCCCACTGAGTCTCAGTCTGTGTCTGCCCTTTGCCCTACTTGCACTGCTCTCCAGCAGAGCCCAGAGGAGGAGGTGGTCAGTATCTATGAGGCAGCTGAGACCCCATTCCATACACAGGTAGGGAGATCCACATGAAAAGAGCTGTGCATGTGCAAAGATTTGGGGGAGTGGGGTGATCTGGGACTGGCTGATTAAAAATCACCATAACTTGCAGTTGAGCAACTCTTGTTATCTTTCAATCACTGAGTGATAGCATTTTATAACACTAGAAAGGCATAGGCAGGACAGACCTTAAACATATAGGATAAAGTGGAGCTAAATGAAGGCTATGAAGTCCAGTTCTTATGTGTTACATAAACTGGGCAAGGCAGGGTGTATGTTTGTAAGGGGCTGGCTATGAATTAGCCCCAGCTGTTTTGCTTGGAGGTTTAAATACTACAGTGATAACATTGAACCAGCGAGCTGAGTTTTAATTACTGCATGATGATGCAAAATTACGACATTGCCTTAGTAAGTCCCCATGTTGCATTCAGATGTTCTGATGTAGCATCTCAATGTATAATCCCAGTGGCCACTGGTCAACCACTTGAGTGACTCAACTGGCTGAATAAAGCAGCTTTACAAAATTAAAAAAACAAGCAGGTGCATTGTCAGCAGAGTCTTTGTGAAGGTTTGCTGTAATCATAAGCAAATCTTTTAAAATGATCAGATGATTAATTTGAGACTTTTTAAAGAACAAAAAACTCATATTTTGCCAATGCAAAAATAAGGGATTAATGTAGCAATGGTTAAACAAGATCTAGCTTTTTGTCATTCCACAGATTAACTTGCCAATCACTGAAAAAAATCACCCAACTAGAGGCGTTTTTAAAATCTTATTTCAGCTATTCATTTGTTAGCATGATTTTATGTGAATATATATAAAGATACATGCATTATTATTAACACACTAATGTTTTTATTTAATGTGTGTGTATGTATATATATATATATACACTATGTGTGTGTGTATGTGTATATATATATATTTTTTTTCTTACACACACACACAAACACATATGCTCCAGAGCTTTCCTTTTAGTGTTTTTCTTGAATCTTTACATGAATAATATCCAGCATCATGGACCTTGAACACTGATGACTCTGGTTAACGCTTTTATCCTTTGCTTGAAATTACAGGATCAGTCTAGCCAGAATTTATGAGAACCAGACCCCAGACCTCACATAGCTCACATATTAGACCATTAGGCATCTAACTACCTCTGAACAATTTCAATGCATTATCTTGCCTTCTCCCTGGGGCACAAACTTCACTCGTCCATACTTTTAATATATTTTGTCTGCATGAAGCAGATCGAGTTATTACATGCCAGCAGATCACGACTTACAGAAATCTCATTGCTTCACAATGATGCAGCTAATATCTCTCTTCTCCATGCTGAGATGGGGCATTATAGAAATGGTCAACAGTGCAATTTTCAATAAATTAGTTGATGGGTTATTCAAGGCAGATTTGCTGTTTACAGTTACAGATAACTTAATTAAACATTTCCATCTTAATATATACTGGTGTCCACATGTGTGTGTATTGATATACAGACATTGATATTCACACACACAAATAAGAGATTTATTTTATTTTAAAAAATTCTTTTAACACTCACTTTAGATAAAAAAAGTATCTCAGCTAATACTTCCCTAGGAGAGGTTTTATATTTATGCCTTTACAAAGTAAACATAAAAACAAAGCATTATTGCCAAGCACTTATTTGCATTATGTTTATGTATGGTTATTTTTTTTTAATTCTGTGATCAAAATTTAATATAATGTAAGATTAAAAATCAATTGACCTATGAGCTCTCCTGAACCTTTTACCTGGATTGCAAGGCCATTACGTTCTTTTCTTTCATTAGCTTTTTGCTACAGCAAGGCTGAACAGGAAGCAAGGGCGATTCTGTCCCCTCCCTTGAGGTGGTTCATCAGCTGGCTCAGTTTACAGCAATAAAAAAAAATACTGGCAACATATAACCACCCAGAAACTTATAGTTTTCTTATGTATTATTATCTTTATTACAATACCAACCCTAATAGCACAGGGCAATTTCTAGAATTTCTTTTCTGCAGGATATATATATATTTTTCCCTTTAAGTACCTGCCTTTACAACCCAGTTCTGACTAATGAAGTGATTTTATTTTGGTATTTAGTGCATGACTTTCTTTTATACTCTGAATTTGAAAAGTAGAGAGAGTTACTCATAATAATTTTGTATGTATAATTTAAAACTCTTTGTTAAAAAGCTCATTGAATTAGAAAGCATGCTTCTCTTTTCAAAAGCAGCGTGGGGACTGGTCCTGCAATGTGCTGAGTGCCTCCAGTGGGTCCTAAGTGCTTCCCTCTCCCAGTGACTTCAGAAGGAGGTGAGGACGCTCAGTGCCTCAAAAGAGGCATTTCACACCATACTGGATCACACACACAGCTCCTAACTAAAACAAACTGCATCGAAAGGTCATCAGTTCCAGAGACTAAAACAGTTTTGATGAAACCCAGTCTCCTACCCTGTTGACAAGTGTCTCAATTATTTTCAACAGCTCTTGGTGTCCCCATTGGAAGAATGCAAAACAATCATCAGGCTGAGGTAACCACAGGTCCCTCTGTGAGAATCTGCAGAACACGCACATTGAACTGCACTTTGAGGCTGCTATTTTTTTTTCCACATGAGGTAGGAATAACTAATGAGGCAACCAAGTTATCAGCTACATACTTTGACATACCAACAATGCATGAACTAATGCCTTTTAACTGCAATACCAGAAGAGCTGGCCCCCCAGGATAATTCCTTTGGTAGTCTCTGCAAGCAAAAGAGATGAAAACCTGGAACTCTTAAACAGGCCTGGATTGGACTGATTGTATTTTCGTGTGGGTTATGAGAACTGATCCAATCAAGTTTGGTTTGCAGGGATTGGCATTTCTCATTCATATAGAGATTTGGGTTAGTTTTAAATGCAAACCCCAGTGAAAACCACCATACCCTTTCCCCCCACCGCCACCATAAAGTCCCCCCCAATTCCTTTTACTTACCAACTCCTGAAGACCTGGATGTACACACACACACACATACTTAGCATTAGCTGTCTTCTGGGAGGGACATACACACACACACACACACACTCTTAGCATTAGCTGTCTTCTGGGAGGACTAGGACATGAATGCCCTCATTCTAACACCACATGCTCCTTCCATAGCTGTTTTCCCCTTACAACACCCCTGCACACACATACACACTTCAGAGGGCTACCATATGCAGCCACTACTTCCTCTAATCCTGAATAGGGTTTTCAGGGGACCTGCAGATGGACCGGTCTCCTTCCCACTAGGACACCAGAAAGAAGGAAACAGGTTCATTCCTATGGTGCCAGCATCACCATATAATCTTTTGTGTAACTACTAAAGAAATCCCTGCTTCTTCTAGCAAGTACCTGGGAAGCCTAATATCTAGACTATGGTTTCTAGGAAGTCCCTGCTCTATCTGCCCCTGCTTGGCTTGTGTTGCAGTTGTTGGGGGCAGGCAATCTCTTGGTCCCCTGAAGACCATACTAATCTTAAGAAGAGACAGTGGCCCGGGTGGAGGCTAATATGTTCTGGGAATTATCTATCAGGTGCCCTCTGATGGAAGTTGTGGAGAGGTACCTTAGGAAACAATAGTTTGACCCTGATTTTAAAAAAAATAGTTATAGTATTCTACCGACACAGCTCAAAATGCTGCAGGAGCACCATTGTGAGATGTACTGCAGGAGTTTCAACCATTACCGGAGAATGCTGCAGGCACTTTATAAGAAGGATACGCTATACTTCGTACTCTAAAGAGGTCTAATGATAAAGTGTGTGGGAGATGGTTTGGGAGGCCTAGTTCAAGGTTGCCATCGCCCAGGCTCTGCAAACATGAGCCCAAGTCTGATGGGCTTGAACTGCTCTTCGTCAGTTTTTCTAGGTGAACCCACCAACTGGGCAACTGTTGTGTGGTTCATCTTTGTTAACAGCTCATTTCACCTGGACGAATCACTAGACACCGTATAAGCAGGAACATGAACGAGAGAAAGGAAGACACACGGAGAAAGAATGAGGTCTCTTTGTAAGATATTTGATTTTTTTTCTACATTACTTCCACTCATCTGTCTGTGTTGGGGGGCTGACTGGGACTTTGATGGACATCAATGTCTATGACAGCTCCCAGATATCTAACCCACACCATACTGTTTTCCCCCTCGACTACCCCAAAGATATTTTTCTGTTAAGGCTTCTTTCAATTTTCTTTTAGAACACTAAGCTGGTGAGACCAGATTCCGACCTCACACCGTTGACTACATTAGAATTTGTCTCTATTTACATCAGTGTCAGTTCAGATTTAGGCCTTTGCTCTCTTTAACAACAAAGCACTTGTTTTCAGGGCTGTAACCAATATCCATGGCCCTAGATCTACACATGAAGGAGACCCTCCATGGTCAGAAGTGGGAGTCAACTGCCTTTGCAATCTCACTCCACCTCCTCCAGTCTCAGCAGAGACTTCTCTGCAGGGCCTAGGGTCCATACAGAGGGAGGGGTATCTACATCTATAAATCCTTCATTCATAAAAATACAATAGTCTCTAAACAAAAGTTCCTCCAAAAGAGTGCCTATAATCAAACACCTAAATTTGGTTATTATTAATAATTTGAATTAAAATAACATGCAATGACCTCAGTCAGGAATCAACAGTATGCTCAGTGCTGTACAAATATGTATATAGACATGGTCAGTTTACCAAAAAAAAAATGGGTGGCCTGATTTTCATAATTACTAAGTATCCCCATCTTCTATTAACTTCAGTGGGAGTCACAGCTCGCCCTTTTCAAAAATCGGGCCAGTTTTCAGCAGGTGGATTACTTCTTGCTGTCTAAGTCTGAAAATAGTGACGCAGCATGTGTTAGGGAACACTGCTATTAGAGTTGTGCTCTTTGGAATGTTAAACTCTCCTAAGGTCCTAACTATGTTGTGGCTATAAAAGAGCTCATGGCACTTTTTACAAGAGTAGGAAGGCTATCCATAGTGTCTTGGCCAAATTCTATTTGCATATCTGAATTTCCTTCTCCAATTTCAGTTGGGGTCATCATGTTTTCTTCTTTTTTCTGTGCTACCCTGTTTTGTAGAGTTCCTATGCACTGTAAAAGAGGTGACATGTGCCACCACAAGAATATCTGCATTTGAGTGATGAGTGAAGTGATTTCTGTATATTATAAGGGGAGCTGCTAGCCATTGTTTGCAACCGGCCATTGAAATTCGGCTGAGAGAAAGCCCTTGGACTAAAGAAGTGCCTTTTCTTTCTCTGAGTGTGTATATAATGACAGTCTTTCATTATATAAAAACATACTTTTTTTCACAGGACCCATGCCTCATTCAGCGCATAGGAGGCACACACTAGGGAGCAGAATTGAGATGGCACGAGCAACTGTAAATTTGGAATTCCCCAACTGCCAAATCTATGTCTTTGCTAACCTACAATATGTCCTTTTAATGTAGTATGTTTACATTGCTACAGTGTATTGGGCAAATTTGAAATTTGATTTGTCTTTTGGATCTAGCCATGCATACGGGCAATATTAATGTAGGTCCCTATTCTGATCTATCAGTGACACTAAGCAGAGATCTCCCCACACACACTTAAATTACTTCTGCCAGGAATAATCATTATATTTAAAACTGAAACCAGAGGAGCTGGTCTGGATCCAGGAATTTGAATCCAAATTCCCTGAAAAGTTCAAAGGGATTCACGTGTGTGGCTCTGACTTTGGCACATCTTTAATTTTGGTCCTTGTCTATGAGGACCCAGTATCTGAAATACCTGCTGTCCTAAACAACACCTCAAGGTACAATATTAAAGATAAATAATAGGGCTATTGATTAATCACAGTTAACTCACGTGATTAACTCAAAAAAATTAACTGCGATTAAAAAAATTAATTGTGATTAATCGCACTGTTAAACAATAGAATACCAATTGAAATTTATTAAATATTTTGGATGTTTTTCTACATTTTCAAATATATTGATTTCTATTACAACACAGAATAAATGTGTGCAGTGCTCACTTTATATTATTATTTTTTATTACAAATATTTGCACTGTAAAAATGATAAACAAAAGACAGTATTATTCAATTCACCTCATACAAGTACTGAAGTGCAATCTCTTTATCGTGAAAGTGTCACTTACAAATGTAGATTTCTTTTGTTACATAATTGCACTCAAAACCAAAACAATGTAGAACCTTTAGAGCCAACAAGTCCACTCAGTCTTGCATCTTGTTCAGCCAATCACTAAGACAAACAAGTTTGTTTACATTTACGGGAGATACTGCTGCCTGCTTCTTATTAGACAACAGGTGTTCACATGGCATTTTTGTAGCCAGTGTTGCAAGGTATTTGTGTGCCAGATATGCTAAACATTTGTATACCCCTTCATGTTTCGGCCACCATTCCAGAGGACAGGCTGCCATGCTGATGATGCGCATTAATTAAATTTGTGGCTGAACTCCTTGGGGGAGAACTGTATGTCTCCTGTTCTGTTTTACCCACAGTCTGCCATATATTTCATGTTATAGCAGTCTCAGATGATGACCCAGGACATGTTTGTTTTAAGAACACTTTCACTGCAGATTTGACAAAACATAAAGAAGGTACCAATGTGAGATTTCTAAAAATAGCCACAGCACTCGACTCAAGGTTTAAGAATCTGAAGTGCTGCCCAAAATCTGAGAGGGACGAGGTGTGGAGCATGCTTTCAGAAGTCTTAAAAGAGCAACACTCTGATGCGGAAACTACAAAACCCGAACCACCAAAAAAGAAAATCAATATTCTGCTGGTGGCATCTGACTCAGATGATGAAAATGAACATGCGTCGGTCCACACTGCTTTGGATCATTGTCGAGCAGAACCAGTCATCAGCATGGATGCATATCCTCTGAAATGGTGGTTGAAGCATGAAGGGATACAGGAATCTTTAGTGCATCTAGCACGTAAATATCTTGCATCGCCAGCTACAACAGTGCCATGCGAATGCCTGTTCTCACTTTCAGGTGACATTGTAAACAAGAAACAGGCAGCATTATCTCCTGCAAATTGTAACCAAACTTGTTTGTCTGAGCGACTGGCTGAAGTAGGACTGACTGGACTGGTAGGCTCTGAAGTTTTACATTGTTTTATTTTTGAATGCAGTTATTTTTTGTACATAATTCTATATTTGTAAGTTCAACTTTCATGATAAAGAGATTGCACTACACTACTCGTATTAGGTGAATTGAAATATACTATTTCTTTTGTTTTTTTACAGTGCAAATATTTGTAATAAAAAATAAATATGAAGTGAGCACTGTACACTTTGTATTCTGTGTTGTAATTGAAATCAATATATTTGAAAATGTTGAAAATATCCAAAAATATTTAACTAAATGGTATTCTATTATTGTTTAACAGTGCAATTAATCGCATGATTAATTTTTTAAATTGCTTGATAGCCCTAATAAATAAAATTATCTTTCTCTGTTGAGGTGCCGGGCTAGACCTCTTAGAGATATAACGTGTATGATATGCAACTCTGGTGTAAATAAATCTCACCTGAAATTTGTGGTAATTCTATTTGATTTCCTAGAGAGTTTCAAGACAAGAAGTTATCTAAACACTTCCAATGTCATGAACCTGCTTTCTCAACTGTGGGAGTCACTAATCCATCTCACACAGAACATTCTACAATTTGCCAATCCCCAGGTCCCTCCATCTAGTACTGTGTCATAATTTAATTTGTCCTCTCGACTCCCCCCAAAAAATCATAACTCAAAATATACAGCTAAACTAGTGTTATACAAACATCATACACCGAACATTTGATGCAATGTTGATCTAAGACTTATAGGCACTCATTGAAAAGGACTTCCCAATTTACCCATGCTTTAAACATTTAAAATGTGGAGCCGTCTTTTAAGTTGGGCAAAAACTCCTGAAACGACCCTGCACCCACTGTACATCCCTTGAATTTCATCTGTCACTGAGCTGAATTTGAACAAAGTCAGTAATTATCACCCAGTGGCTGCTCAGTGGCCTATGTGAAAATAGTTAGCTTCAAATCTCCGCCTTCTGGGACCAGATTTTCAGAAGAGCTCAGTATCCTTTTAGCCACCTGAATATAGGCCAGATTTTAAAAAGTTCTCATCCTATATGCTGAGCTCTTTGGAAAATCTGGCCTCTAGTTCACAAGGGTCCACATCACAAACACGATGCCAATTACACATGGCACACTTATTGAAAATTTCAGTAGACAGAACTGAATAGAACATAGAAGCTCAATATCCCTACTGCCCCAGAGATGGTTCTTCCAGGATATGATTGAGGCAGGACACTGTGGGAAGCTTGTACTATCACTGCCCAGAGTACCTGTTCTGTGTTTATGTGGAGAATATGTCAGTCTGCAGGGCTCTCAGACACTTTTCCCAGGCAATAAATTAAATATTTTTGTTAATTAAAAAGAAAAACCCACACCCTCCATATTTCAGGGATCAAACATCTTTTGCCCAATTCCCATTGATTTTCATGGGAATCTTTCCATTGGCGTCAATGGATCAGGCCCTAAGTTTATAAATTGTGATGTTAAGAAAAGATGAACTATACAGCTATCTTACTAGATAAGCATGAGGACTTACCCCAGTAGCCCTTCACTATCAGTAATGAGATACACACACATGTGATTCCATATACATCAGATCAAATTCAGCTTTGGAGTCAGTGAGTACAACTATTCTGAAGTCCCTTGGAATTGCACCTCTGTTTATACCAGTTGTGAATTTGTCTCTTCATGTCAAGATGAGAATAAATTCCTTTACTCCTAAAGCATTAAAAGGCTTTTTAAACTGCTTCTAGGAATGTAAGTTAAAGCAGCACTGGGAAGGGAAAGAGATCTGACTGCATTAAATAACAGTGTAAACTCTCTCCCAATTTTTTCCCCGTGACTCATACACAGTCCTTAGTTTCTTTTCATTTACACTTTTGTAGTATCTGCAGATATTTTCTAGTTTGTTACTCACTGGTTTAGGCTAAAAACAAACAAAAATGACGTTCATATTTCAGTTTAAAAAAACCCTCAATCAACGATGCATGGAAAGCACTGTTACATTGATTGAGCAGCTGTGGTATTATTATTTTTTTTGGTGGGTTTTTTTTTGTAAGTATCCCAGATGTTTCATCAGTATGGCAACACCTTACATAATACTGTCTCCAAAGATCTTGGACCAGTCCCACCTGGTCATATCCTTAGCCTGGAGACCTGTGCTTTAAAGTACCTCTTATTGCACAGTGAACCTTAATGATTTTATGACCTAACATTTTTTCTTCATGTAATTTAAGCAAGGTGCATTGGTAAACTACTAACATCTGTTATCAATACACTGTATTTAGGGACTTATGTTTATCAGATATACAGTTTCCCTAGCAATACATATGGAACTATTTCTAATAGCTTGAACTTAACAGCAGTCGGTTAAGCTCCATACATAGCAAAATACTCATATCTAGCTATCATCTGTAATATTGAGAATCAAGTTGAGTAGTCTGTGGAAAGAACAATGCAAGGAATGGTTTCCCCTTAGGATATCTTATTTCTTTAATTATTTTATTGTCAATTTTATGAGCAACTGCCTGGAAATTACTTTTTATATCACTTGGGTAAATAAAGGTGATGCTTCTCTATCTGAATATTTACAAACCAAACTAATCTGAATTCTTAACACAGAATGGTCAAGCACATAAAACCTAATCTGACTATGCTTACATCAGGGAAGTTACACCATTTTTAGATCTTCCCTCTCTCAGATATATTCACCTGCATATCTCACAATAAGATTGTGTTGCTCAATAAATAAACAGGAGAGATATGGAATGATACATCATGTGCATGATCTTTGATCCTTAATATACCGATTTCAAACTCTGCATATGGAGGCACAACCAAAATAAGAAAAAATAAAATAAATATTTGAATTATTTTACATACTATCACCTTTTCTGTCAAAAAGTTTATTCACACATTTTCCTATTTCTATAATGTCACGTAGTCAATTTGCTGTTAATATTGTAAGTGCTACAGAAAATTGAGTATGATCTTTAGATAAAGACTTTAGCTCATGCTAATATATCATCAAAAGTGATTTTTAAATATTTCTATAAGTTTTATCCGTTAAAGGGCTAAATTTGCCAGAAAATCATTAAAACTATTTTAGCTTATTTGATACAGGTATTAAAACCATCGATTTAAAACAATGTTGTAAAAGATTTTTTAAGCAAAGCACTACATAAATGCAAGATAGCATTATGAGAATAAAGCGTGAGAGGGCCTGTTTAGATAAAATCACATTTGTATTTTTTGGATGTAGTGCCTGGGCCAGAAACAAATAACATAACCCGCTCCCACCTCAGTGGTTGTTCTCTTTGTTCCTATTTGTCATTTCCTGGATATAATCCTTGTGCATCAGTCAGTGTCATCAGCAATCACAAGCACATTCTATGCCATTTTAGCTCCTCCAATCATTGAATTGTTTCTGAAGCAGGGCCTGAGGATGGGGAGGGCAAAGGTGGCTGGAAGCTACCTTTGTGATCCCCTGATCCCACAGGTTGGCAAGGGGTGCTAAAGCTCCCAGTATAAATTGGAGCACTCTAAGGACTGCTCTGACTGTGCAAGTAATGGACCCAAAGAAGCCTCTATGCCAACCAGGAATGATTGGAACACATTCATACTCTGGATGTGTCACCAACATGTCTGCTACAGCGGGGCAGGTGGTGGGAGGGTGGGGAAGGATGGGGGTTATGGCATATTGCCAGCACTACTAGCTCTATGCTAGCTAGGAATTTCTCTATGTCAGAGGAATCCTCATCTGCCGGTTTAGGCAGATTTTCAGCCCCTTTGTGCTGTCCGAGCATGGTAAATGGGCTGTTGCATGTGTCACAATGTGGCCCACCGTCTCTAAGGTCTTTCAAAGAATACAATTTGAAATGGTCTCTAAAATTGCACTTAAAAACTTTCAATTTTAGAGACCCAGCTGAAAAATATGTGTGTAATAGCCAAAGAAAACATACATCAACATCTGGAAGAAGTACATATATGTATGTACTGATTTCCAGAGAGCTAAGTACAATGAAGACATCTTCCTTGGTGTGGTGCAAATGTAGCCCAAGAATTTCACTCCACTGTGTAGGAATTAGATAGTTATCTTTAACTTATGAAAATAAAAAGCATCTACATTGTGTACCATCCTATATGCATACACAAGCAATATATGCACCACAGATCCTTCACTGGTGTAAATTGGGCATTATTGACTTCACTGGAGCTATGACAATTTGCACCTGTGGAGGATCTGGCCCATATATATTTATATATACCATCTACACAAACAAAGGGCATTGTGATTCTCTGTTAGAAACCAATCAACTGTGTTAATAAAAGTAATCCATGTTTTAAAGTAAGGTAACACATTTGCTAACTTTGTTTTATTTTAAGTCACTTTCATAGATTTCCGTCACTATAGCACAGAGGTTCAGAAAGTAAAAAAGATAGATGAGATCTGATTCATCTCCACGTTTGTTAATACTAGGATTTTACCTTAGGCTACTGGCTGAAACCTGTTTGATAATTTTTATTCAAGACAGATTAGTATGCCTACTATAGATAGTGCTACTCACTGATGTAGTCTTGTGGCATCTATACAATTAACTTCCCTTCATTGCACATCAGTGGCATGTTAAGTTTTTCCTAACAACCTCTATGGATGCATATAATCTCATCACAGTATATGAAGCATGTCCAATAAAAGGAACATTGATGGTACTTTAGCTAAATATAGCACCAAGATTGTATATGGGCTGGACCAAAATGAAATGGAATTTGATCATTATAACAACCCTGTCCCTCAATCCTTTCCAAACAGGTTATGTCCATATTAAATATAGAGAAATCAAATGAAAATTAAAGCCATGAGCAGATACACACGTTCTAAAAAGAGTGGAAACTTTGTCATCATGCTCAGTATTTATAAATACACATGCATAATGTCACGGCTTCATAGTGAAACAGCCTGCAGGTCCAAGACAGGAATGCTCAGGTTTTCCATAGATTTCAATGGAAATGTATAAGTCCCCACACCTGCCTGGTAGGATGGCTCCACCTTTCAGAGGCTTGTATGTATGGGTATACGTGCAGATATAGACATAGATTTAACAGATACGGGTAACTCTATTGCCAACTAGTAGGAAAAGTCATATTCCATGTTTGTCAGTCACACTAACCCTTATTCCACTGTCTTCAAAGAACTACACTGAGGATCTTGCTGCAATACTTCTGTTAGTCTTAAAGGTGCCACAGGACCCTCTGTTGCTTTTTACTGAGGATCTGAATCTGGAAAACCCATTTTCACTTTCATTGTTCTCCCTTTCTCAAGTCCAGATGCAATCACTGACCCTTCTACCTACTTCCTATCCTCAACAGTGTTCCATGTAACCTCCTAGTCCCACCCATTTCATATTAGCTAGATTTCCTTCCTTTCCCTGCCCACGTCAATGCTACCATCAGCCCATCTCTTCTGATGCTGCCTGGGTCAGCTCCAAATCATGTCCCACTCTGCGGCTTATGGATGTTCATTCCTAGATTATCTGCCTTCCCCACAGAAGATACCTGACCACCTCCACACCCCTGCTGTAGACAACCATCTCTGAGTTATGAACTAGTACCCCACAAATCCTAATGATTTAAGGGTTAAAGTGAACTGGACATTGCTGGGTCACCTCTGGTGTCCCAATCCCACCCATAACCAATGTGCTGTTCCCTAGTTGAAATGAAACTAAATAAGAATGGACGTATTCCTACTACCTTCAGTTCACAAGAAGCAAAGATAGGCCCACTAAGAAACTTTTTTATGCTTCTTATTAGACTTTGGAAGTAAAATATCTGAAAGATTAAACTTTTAGATGCCAAATTTTATGGCTCAAAATATGCTGGCCCAACAAAAACACTAGAAGATTTACTGTAAGGAGCAGTCCTCTGTTGGTTCTGAGATGGACTGATGCCACATATCTGTTCCAGCTCTTTGATCCTTAAACTATCTTGCACACTTTTTCAAAGGCTAACATAGCATTAATAATTTCTGAATGTCTGCATTAAAAGTAAATGGCTGTTTAAAGTGTACCAGGTATTTAACTAGACCATTTAAATTGGGAAGAAAGTTGAGGGGTTATTTTCTGCATGATATTAAAATATTTTTGTTGGTATAAACTTTTGTGATTTATGAAATATATAATGCACAACACATGAAAGCTAAATGAGGCCATACAACAACTCTGATGTCATCACAGACCAACTGAGCTCTACTTTCATCTCGATTATCACCACGTCAGTAAAAACCAATTGGTCCACCTTCTGATCCCATTTAGACTAGCTTTACATTTACTTCACTGGAGTAACTCTGGATTTACAATTGTGTAAATGATATCAGAATCTGGCCCACTGTGTACAGCCTTTATCTCACAGTTCTTAATGCAACCTTAGCAATAATGTTCAGTATCAGTAAATATTATATAAGGATGGTACCTCAGATGTGCTCATAAAATGTGCCCATACACTCACTGCACGTGCATCAAACTTTGAAAATGTTATACATACAAATGAGATTGTGTGTGCACTAAATAGGTTTGTTTTTAAATCTATATGGCATTTATATTAATAGGTCAAATTCTCTATCAGCTTCTGTTTGTGGATATATAATATTGTGTAGGACGTCATCTGTGCACACAGTCACTTGCCAAGGCAGTGAGAGAAATTACACAAGCAAATCTCATTTTGCATTGTAGTGTACATGTGCAACATTAATGCATGCAAGTGATAGCGTGCAACAAATTGTGTGTGTAAGCAAATGTACGCACAAAGCTCATGCATGCAATAAAGAATCTCTGGGCCAGATTCTGTGGTGCATTCCCACCATTCCACATCACTGGTAACTAAAGGGCCCAGAAAGCAGCTAGAGCTACTCAGTTGGTGGACAGCCAGTGGTGTTAGCTCTTGCACTGCATCCCCCAGTGTAAGGGGCATGTCCAGGGCAGGAAAGGGCATGACTGGAGTACTTCTGTTCTGTGGCAATCCATAGCTGCCCCTAATCTACACCCAGGCTAGTGTGGAATCATCTTGGAAGTCAGGGAGTCACAACTGGCTGTTTGTGGTTCCTCCTCTCCTCTGAGCTGCACTAGTATGTACAAGGTGCTGCTGAGAACCTGGCTCCTTGTTTGGAAAGAACAACCCCATATGTATAGGAATTATATCATAATGTGTAGGTGGTGCATCCATAAATAAATGTTGATGTGTCATCCCCGAAGGAGGGAAAGCAAGTGCCATTTCAAACCATTGTAAGTACTATTTATACCACAGCCCTGTTAGGAGGAGGAGAGAGCTGCCGCTAACATGGAAAAAACACTTATGTAAAAGCTACTTTTCCAGATTTGATGTTAACTGGCAAGGCTAGATACTCCCTGCGCTGGCTCTTTTTCTTCTTTAAGGGTCAAGTCCTGCTCACCTTGCCCATGTGAGTATTCCCATGACTTCAATGGGTCTAGCTTTGAAACTAATAGGATTTGGCCTTACATTTGGCTGCAAAAGTGTCTCTCAGCAGCCATCAACAAGGGGGTCCTTTTTACAAACAAGGAGTTTTCTTCAGCCACAGAAGGTACTGATGGTCTGATTGCAGCAATGTTTCATGTTGGTTTTCCCGAGCCTGCAGCCACACTCTGACATAAGGGAGTGTACTGACTTTCAAAGTCTTGACTCATTCAACTATCTATGGATAACATGCTTCAATGATATGTCCAGCTTCAGCCATCTGATGCTGGCTGCGTGTGCATTTATTTACCATCTATCAAAATAAATATAATTCTTATGCTGATTTTACCAGGAAAGAAAATAACAACCAACTAACCAATGCTGCAGAAATTAGAGTCACTTTTTAGGAATGATTGAGCTGTCTGGGAAATTTAAAAAAAAAAATACTCGAATAATTCAAAGTTGCTTAGAAAGAGTGGTTTTGGGGTTGTTTTTTTTTGGACATCTCTTAATCTATTTTTTAAAACACCCAAATGCCTTAAATTTTGGAATAGTATGATCTGAACACACATGTATACAAATTAGTGGCAGTGGTGCTGGTGTTAGGAAGAATAAAGTACCATCTATTAAACAGCATCAGTCTCTGAACCTTCCTAACACCAAAAGAAAGTGCATATATCACAGGACCACTGAGATAAAGTAACGCTCAGCCCTAGAGGGCACAGATTTCGTCTTTATGTAAATCAGTGCCTGTCACTGCATGCATGATTCACTGCTCAGAGTGTACTCTTCTGTGACGAATGAGTCCCGCTTAATTTGGCAGTGATTATGCGGGTTGCTGGCCCTCTAAACCCCTTTGAACTTGTAATTGCTGCTGGTTTAAATAATGAACATTAAGGGGAGGTGGATTCATAAAACTGCAGATAATTACAATTTTTTTCTTTTTTCCTTTGTTTTTTTATGGAAATAAAAGGCTTCTGAGGCCAATGATAACTGTATCGTGCTAGGCTGTTACCGAAATAAAATTGCAGTCTTGTTCAGTATCAAGGAAGGAAAGGGAAAGAAAGAAAGAGGGAAAAAAAGAGAGAGAGGGAGATCAGAATGGCTTGGATGCCAGTAGAAAAGGAGGAGCAATGGCATTCATGAATATTCATAGCTAGTCACATCTGTAGCAGGCTTGCTTTCCACCTTTTTTTCTTTGCATGCAGTTCAACATGGACTAGAAGTGCTAACAAAAGAAGGTGATTGTGCAGTTCTATCAGGTTTCAGGTTTAATCTTTGCAGAGCATATTGGTGAACTAACTTACTTTTTTTTTCTTTTAAAAGACTTCTGATTCTTTTTTTAATTCCAAATGCCTTTAACCAAAGGATTTTTCCCCGTGCTGCTTTTTAAAAATTATGTTCCTGTAATTATGAATGTGAGGGAATCAGTTGCCAAGGAAGCATGATGTGTAACGTGCAGCAAATTCATTCTCCCCCATTTATGTGCAGTTCACTAAATGCTCCAATATTCTTTCATTCAGTACAATTTTTATTTTTGTGGGTTATGTATCGAAACAAAAAGATAACATTATTGAGGAGGGGGCAGAAACCAAAGTCAGCCAAGTCAGCTAGCTACTACCCAGAAACAACAAAGAATGAATGATAAATTTAGCAGCCTCATGTTCAATTTTCAAACAACACAGCAGAGATTTATAGCTTTGCTGCTTCCATGGCAAACGAGCAGCACACAGAAAGAGTGTCTGTTTTTGATTTTGCTATGTTTTCCCCCTTTTTCTGTTCTTTGTCTATTTGCAGTTTTTTTTTAAACTCTACATTTTCTTTATCCTGGTGTGAGATGAATATCAAAGGCCTAGTGCTGTTGGTAAGCCTCCAGCATACAACAGCAGCTCAATGGGATGTTATTAGAACCTGCGTCACAACATGGCAGACTGTGATTAATAGCAACTGTATCAACGGTAGCAACTTCTCAACAACACCCTCCAGCAGCTCTAAAGGGGCCAAGTGAAAAAGAAAAAAAAATGTCTGCAAAAACCAGCTACCAAAAGTTTGGCTATGCACACGAGTAGGTTATGTCAAAACTATGCAAGTGCATTCAGCCAGAAGATAGTGGTGATATTTATTTAAAAGAATACTTCCAAACACAGACTGATCAGAATTTTGCTTTGCCTGAGCCAATCACATTAAGAACAGATCTGCAGTAATGGAGAGTAGGCTATTGCAGAGTTCTGGAATGATTTTAGTGATGTAACAGGGGTCCCCACAAAATAACCAACAGAAGCTTTCCTAGCACTTCAGTGAAATATCTAAGCAACTGCAGGGCTGTCAAAAGTTCTCATGCGCATGTGTAAAGGAAACTGAATTTCATTTTGAAGTTTGCATTTGCATCATTGCTTAATCTTTTTTCTACAATTACAACTTGGAAACTGAAACTGGCCCAAACCAAACTTCCAGAGCCAAACACCCTAGAATTTTTAAAGTATTTCAAAAACCCAATCCAGATCCGGAAAATAATTTTGCAAATGTCCCCTTATCTTCAGAACAAGCTCAGCCAAACCAAAGGTCCAAACAGCCCAAACTTGGAGGTGTTCTAGCTTCAGACCTGAACTATAGGGCTTGGTCCCTTCTCTACCAGAAATTTAATATTAACATTTCCTTTCCATAAAACATTTCTGCAGTTAAGTCATTTTAATTTGTGTTAACTGTATTTTTTTAAAAACAAGCAAACAAACATACATGGCGGTCAATCTGCCACCCTCTGTCACTCCGGGATAAAAGGAAGAGCATTTCCTTACAGAGGTAAGTGATGTTACTGATCTCAGTTACAAATTACACTTTTATCATATTATTGCAGCACACAATAAATAGCAGCTTGTATTAGAAAGAACAATTAGCAGTGCAACAGTTTTACTCCACCTCTCAAGGAATGAGGGCGAAGAAAAAGAGGAGAACTTCTTGTTACCATGGCTGATGATGAGGAAGGTAATCAGCAGTTGGAAACAGAAAACACAACACAGAGAAGAGTTCTGTAAATTAGATGAGCAGGTTAGCAGAGCATAGGAAGGTTGAGGAACACTAGTGTATTATGCTGTCAATTCTCAGGAGTTAGAATGACAGAATAAGCACCCATGGTCAAAGTGTCTCTTTTTGACCAGTTGCTTTTAATCTAATGTCCCTCTCATCTATAATTGTTATGTAGTTAGTTCTACTGAAAAAGCAGGGTTTATATTGTGTAGAGTCTAGGGATAAAGCTGTTATATATGGGATACTGAAAATGCTAGTCCTGCCTGTAGCAGTAAAAAAATTGGGGGGAGGGATAGCTTAGTGGTTTGAGCATTGGCCTGCTAAACCCACTGTTGTGAGTTCAATCCCTAAAGGGGCCATTTAGGGTTCTACAGCAAAAATCTGTCAGGGATGGTACTTAGTCCTGCTGTGAAGGCAGGGGGACTAGGCACTCCTCAACTCTATGACCTTGGTCCCTTCCAGTTCTATGAGATAGATATATCTCCATATAATAAATCTGGACATCATTCAAAAGAGCCCCATTTTCCCCCTTTACAAAAACATGCAGCTAGCTCAACCAGTCATATAAACATGCTGCATTTGAGACAAAGACTTCAGCACTACTGTGTTACCTGCTCATATTTGAAGACCATAATTAAAAAGGGCAAATTGGTTTACAGTAAACACAAGAAATTGGAAGAGATCTGTGCTTGCAATTTTCTCAAACACTAATTTTCTTTATCTGAGCTCAAGGGTGATTAAAATCATGGGGCAATTAGCTGCTGAGTGAAGAGATCACTTACTGTTGCAAAAAGACAGACAGCCCTTACAAGATCTCAAAAATGAAAACCTGGGCTCAGTTTTCAGCTGCATCCAGGGGTAAGGAAATGCCAAGGAGCTGTTTGTGGCTTCCTGATCCAGGGGCTGGCTAAGGGCTAGTGGTGTGCTTGATGTGGTTTAGAGCAGACTCCTGGGATTGCTGGAGCACAGCAGCTCTCTGGCCACACCCCTTCCTAACCAGGAATGCCCCTTGTATACTCCCTAGCCTGTGGGCCAGCAGACAAGTGGTACAGGAGCTGGCTATGTGATCCCTGGACTCCCCTGTGATGGAGCAGTCCCAAGATGGACTTTCCACACCCTTTACAATGTGGGAGTAGCACAAAATGGCCAGAGCCATCTTTGGGATTAAGCCCAATGCCTTCCTGGAATAATTACATGGCAAAAAGTGAATTAGTTAATTGTGGAAGATCATGGAAAGATTTGCAAAGTGTTTCCCTAATATCTTGTAATGATCATAGATAAGTCACTTAGCCCCAAATTATCCCCATCTTGGGTTTTTTCCCCTCTTAGGGGACAGGAAAATTGGTGAGTTTGTATTCACAGTGTTTCTTCCTATTCATTCTATTGGGCAGAGCAGAGCCTGAGGCCCAAAGGATTCAACCTACACATTACCCAAGATCTTGAGGGATATAGTGGAGGTCAGGGTCTTCTATATAGAGGCTCTGTGTCTCCACACTTCCTCCTAGTCTCCCCCATCAGGTCCTCCACTGGAGAGTGAATATGCTTGCAATTGGGCTCCCATGAATTACCTGGGTGGCCACTGTTCCAGCACCCTGCAGCAAGGGAGTGGACCCAGTGGCAATTAGGTTAAGGCTGACAAGATCAGCATTAATATACTTGATGATGTCCTCTAGTTGAGAGAGGATAATTCCATAGATAGTGGCTTTTCCCCTAACCATACCTTTCTTGTGCCATTGGCGTCTATAGGAGCTGCATAAGCATTCAATCAACAAGGACAGGTTTTGGCTCTCAAAGTTTATCTCCAAATTATTATTACTATTACTGCTAGTAACATGGGACTAGCTGGAAGGGGAAGAAAAAAAAGCAGTGACATGACACATTTGCTTGGATGAAGTACAATTTATTCCTGTCTTCTGAATTCACGAGTGTGAATTTCAGAAATAACCAAAACAAAAGTGACAAAACCCAAAAACCACAATGAGCAAACAGTAGCTTTTAAGTGCTGTGGGAACAGAGACATTTGTTTAAGTAACCACTGCTTAAAAATTGCATACATAGTAACACCAAAATAAACAGATTGCAATGCTGTTTATTTTAAGATACACAATAGTAATGTAAATTGCCTCATGCCCTGAATTCAGGTTGCACTAACATTATTTACAGTTCTGAAGAACAGTAGGAAAACTCAGCTACATGCCAGAATACTCCCTGTTCAGATGAGAGCAAAGGTCAGAATTCATTTCTTTTGCAGCAAGGATTATTTCAACATGCAGCCACAGAAAAGCACTGCTCGCTCTGCCCATGTCAGTTAAGTCCTGAATGGTATATCAAAGTCCTTCAGAAGGCACTGTGTGTTAGTGCTATGTTGAATAGTGAAGTACAACTAATTCCTGGGAAGGATTAAGGGTAGAGATGGGAGAATTCAGGGGGAAAATATCCTCAGAGAGATCTTAAAACCCACTTCACCCACCATTTTAAAAAAAATTCTCTAAACTAGCCATGCTCACTAGCCTAGTTCGAACTGAACAAAAGACGCAAAAAAGAGGTTAATGCTAACAAAACTTAAAGTGCAGTTCTATTCGGAAAAGTGACTATGTAAGTAGAAAACCTGCCTTACCAGATTTATGGCATGTGTATTCTGAGTCATATCCGATTACTTTACTGGCAAAACTCCCGTTGACTTGGTGCAGGATCAAACCCTAAAGCAAGTTTGTGCTACTTTTTAGTTTTTAGCTCCTAGAACCAGTCTAGCTATAGGTGAGTGAACTATTTTTCTTTCAGTCCATGCATCATCAACTGATTTTTATTAGTATTATTGCAAAATTATTGTTATTATAGAATCTTTGTTGACAACAATGACTGAGCCAGAAAGAATCTAGGTTGGCCCTCAGATCTCAGGCTGAATTTGCAGGTGCTGGCAATTAGAAAATGCCTTTTTTGACATGTAAACTGAGCACATTTGATCTGGAAGTCATTGAGACAAATATGGAACTCAACAGTCCCATCATTACAAAGTCACTTTTCATAGCAGAACTGCACTTCACATTTAAAATATAATCTATTCCTTATTGGTGGTTTTGAGTGAAAGTGAAATTCAGCAGTTTCTGTCAGTGGGTTTTGACTCAATATTTTCTTGGGTTCGCTCCACCTCCCCCTCAACCTGAGTTTTGCTTTGAATTTTGGGGTTGGACCAACACAAAATCTGGATGTGAAATATAGATATTACTGGCAAGCCTCACCTGGTTTGGCATTAGGATTTCAGTGCAAAACCATAAACTGACATAGCTTTTCATGAAATTTGAGATGGCCCAAGTGGTAAATATCAGATCTGTCACTTCCCCCACTCTATGCCTCCATTTCCCCATCTGTAAAATGAAAATGATACTACCCTCATTTATTAAAGGAAGGGCTTTGAGATCTTCTGATGAAAAGCACTTATATAAGAGTTATTATATTATTATATTTTGAACACTCGAGAGTTTCAGAGTATTTTGATCCAGAACTTGGGTTTGGCCCACCATGGAGATGGGGCCACACGTGAAAACTGGATCCAGGGTTAGATTCCAAACATCACCAAAGTTGGGAATGTTAAGATTGGGGGGGCTCATTTTAGACCATCTCTGCTTGAAATATTTTTGAACTATAGTGAGTCTTTAGACATTGTGACAATTGAGATCAGCTGATGTTTCTGACAGTCCATACACATGGATGCCTGGGAGCAAAGTGTTTTCAGTGCAGGGTCCTCGACTCTAGACCTTGCTTCCCTCGTTGGTCTGATAGAGCCCTAGTCTGTTGACCTTCAGTGCACGGTGTAATTTCCAGCTGTTTACTCAAGCCTTAGCCTGAGGTGATAGTGTTGTGGTATATTTGTTATATTTACATCTTAATTTAGGGGATTGAAGCCATTTATATTTTGACTTTGGTCAACAAATTTTGCATAGAAAGTACGAATTTTTGTACATGCATACAGAACCAACTGGAATATGTGCAATGTTGAAAATCCAAACATAAATAAATACAATATAAAAAAAACAAACTTAAAAGTAGGTGACTTTGGTGAAGTCATAGGTTTCATTGTGATCCAGGCTCTAGTTTTTACGGTTATTTTGTCAATGTTTCATTAGTAACAAAAAGTGAGAGGTAAATGAGACTATTCCAGTATACCGGGATTATTCCTACACCAGCAATGCAGGATCACACTGAACTGTATTTTGTCTAAAACTTTGTGCAAAAAGCACTTCCCCAGTGTTCCTTTGCAGATTATCCTACAGTCTTAAAAATCTCAATGTTAATACATTTTTCTGGTTTTCAGACTAAATGTAGTTTTTTTCATTCATGTCGTTATTCTTAGTTATATTTTCTTATTCCACCCTACTTCATTCCTCTCCCTCATTGTTTACAGCATTCATTCCACATACCCTCT
The DNA here is from genome assembly GCF_011386835.1 of Chrysemys picta bellii. NCBI lineage: Eukaryota > Metazoa > Chordata > Testudines > Emydidae > Chrysemys > Chrysemys picta. The sequence continues at coordinate 100,527,416 of NC_088794.1, read as the reverse complement.
CTCTGTTTCTCCAAATCTCAATTTTTGGGAAGTGGGGCCATTTAAAGAACAGAATAGGGGCTCAGTTCATACTCTTTCAATCTCCCTTCCATTTTTAGGGAATAAGTGCTCTGAAACCCCTAGTTCTCCAAACATCCTCTCTCTTCCCTTCTATAGTCTTTCTCACAAACACTCACTGGTCTGGCCTCAGGCTACTTTCATAATCATCAAGAAATAAACCAAACCCGATGTTCAGCATGAGATCATAACACAGTGATCTCACTCTGAACATTACCTTTCATTACAGCAGCTTATTGACTTCTTCGCTTAGAACAGTTTGAATTTCCCACCAGCTCAGTTGTGTGATATTTGGCCTCTTTTAGGCTAGCTAGCTCCTCACAGAGCGAGCCTAGAGGGCAAAGAGTAGAAAGCTCATGAGTCTCGAGGGCTTGTTTGAAAGAGTTTGCAATCCCAGGAAAAAGTTTGCTGCAGCTCTAGTTCAGGAGAAAGCAGAGTATTATAGTGTGTGTGTGTGTGTATGGGGGGAGGAGGGGTGTTTACAATATCACCTATTTTCAGCTAGTGTCTTGAATTGGATTCAGATATCAGGAAGCCACACTTGGCATGGTTTAAAGCTCTAGAGTTACATTTATTCATAACCATGCTGGCAAAGCATCATGGTCTTGCTTGTTTGTGTTTGGTTTTATCCTTCCCCCCTACATCACATATAGGTTTTTGAATAGTGGGATTTAATCCCCTTTACAAACATTATTTCTATCTAAATGCTTGGAAAAAAGGAGAAACTATGGCTTTTTTTTTCTTTGAAGTTTGTTTGCATCCAAGAGCACTGTGGGATACAAGTTCAGGTTTCATGGAGCCAGGACAGCTAAGATTAATTATAGTAGTGAATTGTCTGCAAAGGCCCTGCATAGATGCACACTAAGCAGTGGGATTTTCTTCTGGTCTGTGAAATGTTTGCTTGGCATTTAGTGAACAGCATGCAACACACACATACAAAGCTCCTTGTCTAAGCCTGAGATGTAGTAGGTACATTATGTAAAACAATGTAGGTTGATTGTGATCCTTCTAAAGCACAGAAGCCCATCCCACCAACCACTGCAAAGGACACACCAACATTCGAAACACCTCTTTCTTCTAAAAGAGGTTACCTCATGTAGTAAAAGCTTCATGTGCAAACATCACTGAAAGGAGGCAGAGAGAGAAACTGAGAGCACATGGAACATTCCTTTGCAGCAGTAACTGGGGGGGGGGGGGGCATTTTTTTCCCTTTCTTGACTCTTCACAATAAATAGCTTATTTTCAAATTTGTTTAATCACTTAATAAGTTATTCAGAAGGGACATTCTGAGTGTCCCTTTCTGACTGGAATTACAAAGCACCCGCCAGGGGCTTAGCAATATTCAGTAGGGCCTAGAAACACACATTCACACTAGGGTCTTTGCAATGTGGCAATGACCCCTTTTATATACACAACTCCTTTTGCCACCCATTCTAAATATCTATGCCACTTTTTTCACACCCCTGCTGTCTCTGCCCCTCTACTATCACTCCTCCCGTGTCCTTATGCAAGCAAATGGCAACAGAAGCTTTCATCTCCTACACCTTTGCCTAGGATTAGCCTCACCTCATGGGCTATCCTATGGTTGGCTGCTCTGGCACTAGAGGGGCAACAAACAGACACAAAGGTAGGCTTCATAAGAGACCACAACTGCCTTTCCCTGCTCCCCGGTAGCCATGGGACTTCCCTAAAGTGAAGTGGGGGCGTTGGCAGCTTTCTAACTCCTGCTTGTCCATTGCTCTTCCCTCTGCTGCATCCTGCTGTCTCCCACTTTCCCCTCCTTCTCCAAGCCAATCAAACACAGGGGAAGGAACAGGTGGGAAGCAGCTGGATGCCTCAAAAGAGACAGCAAAGGACCAGCAGGGGTAGGAAAGTTGTCAAAGGCTCTGCTTCACTTTAGTAAACTCCCATGGCTAGTGAGGAGGAGGAGAAACAGCTGACAGCTCTTTGAAGCTCAGTGTTTTGTCTGTTTGCTGCTGGTTTTAGCCTGTCTTTCCCCCTCATGCCAGCAGAAGCCCCACTCATACTGGGGAAAGATTTTGCCCATGGTAGTTTGACTTATTACCTGGGTAATCTCAGAACCTCTTAGTACAGCTAAGGAGTACTGGATACCATTGGCATGTAACAACCCCACTCATAGGTCATCAGCAAGGATAGAGCCTGAGATCTTCCTAAACGAACAGCACAGGCCTCTACCACTTGGGCTAAAGCACCTACTACTGAGGAAAGGCTATTATCTTAAGTGTAGACTAGGGAGAACACAACATACTTAACCAGTATATTACATATTCTCCCTGTCAGGGGTAGTTCATTCTCAGCTTTCAAGGTCTACAACTATTCAAATCCCTGTACAGACCTCTGCTTTATAAAGACCTGTTCATCAGCAAGGATGCACCCAGCAATAGCACAGGCCTATAACAACCGAGCTACTGTTAGCAATACCTAGCTCTTATTTAGTGCTTTTCATCCACAGATCTCAAAGCATCATAAAGGACGTCAGTGTCATTATCCCTCTTTTATACCAAGGCAAGTCACCAGCGGAAACAGGAAAAAGAACCCAATTCTCCTGAGTCCCAGTCCAGTGCACTAGCCTCTCAGCCACACTGTCTCCCTGGTAGCAGTACTCTGTGGTCTAGCCACTAGAGGGGGACATGATGCCTTGCCTACTCACTAAAGAAGTTGGTAATTCCAGAACCAGATGGGCAGGGATTGAAGTTCTTACAAATATATAATAACATACCTTATGGATAATGGCTATTTTGAAGTAATCATAATCTTTGGGGTTATTAAGAGGCAAAACTGAGTGCACTGACTCATTATGACCTCACTGTCTCATCTCCCATGTTAACCTGTTTCTATATTAGGGCTCATATTTATGTATACCTTAAAAATTACATCATGAGCAAAAGGATAGATATGGTTAGGCATTAATCTGAGAATTGTCTGCAAATATTTTAGTACAGAGAAATTAAACCTACATTTTTGTCTTTACTAGGGAGAAAAAGGGAAGCTGTTTTTATAAAGACTTGTGTCACTTCATATAACATTGGGTAATTATGCAACATATATAATCTCTGTTGACATTTTTTTTCATATTAGTATAACATGGTTCAAAGTACCCTTAAGTAGTTTGTCGTCCCAGAAAATATCTACTCTATTTGTGCAGTAAAAAAGTGAACAGCAGATTTGCCATTGCTGTGCGACTTAGGCAAATATAGTTTCCACTTTAGAATATTCAGCTACCACTTCGAAATGTACTTCAATCCAAGCAGAAAGTAACCCACACTATAGTTACATTTCTATGGAACCAAGCAAATAAATACATACAGATATTTTTTATAGCAAACTAAAATTTTAGTTGATTTTTTTACTAAATTCAAACTCCGATTCAGTGTACTGGGGCTGTAAAAGCATGTCATGAGGTGTTAAACATTTTATGGACAAAGTAGTCAAATGCTACAAATATTTGCTTTGAAATACTATAATAAAAAGATAAAACCAAGATTTAAAAAGTATCTTTATGCCATTATACAGTGACTTGACAACCTATCATCCACTATTAGACAAAACAATTGAAATTAATTCTGGCAGATTTGGGACTAGCAGTTAAAAATAAAAATAGCACATGTAAAAGCATGAAAACTGTATTGCTATTATGTTTTAAGACAATAATAAATCTTTAAAGGTGCCAGTGATTGCTTTGGATACTGTAAACAGCTGCTGACAATCAACTTTGAAATATGTAATACATTGGTATTCTGAGTGTAACTTAAGGCAAACTCCATGAAACCAAAAGTAATGTTGTCTGCCATAAACTACTCATTTCATTAGACAGAAATGGAACTAGACATCTCCATTTCATAGTCATGTCGGAATGGTGTAAGCAGACTGCAGAAATGCACACTCTTTACAATATAGCTCTAATTTTATAGAAAATTATTCCTTAAAAACAATTACTCTGTTCAGAGATCTTGAAAAGATGGTTTTAAATAAACATGTCCTAAGGCTAAACTGAGGGGCAGTATCATTTTACACAAACAACTGCAACAATTTTTCCATAAAAAGAAAAAAAAACACACAGTGAGAGAAAGGAAAAAGAAGGATCTGTGAACATCCTATTGCAAAGTATTGTAAGTAATGCAACTTGAAGATATTCAGACAATCTTTGACCTCTGTTCCATTGTGATCTGAATATTCAGAGATTGCGTTGCACAGCATTTAATAGTGCAACATTCCTGGAGTTTTTAAACAGCTGGCTATGCACATTTGCATATGCCTTAATTCAATCCCTTTTACCTTACAATCCTCAAAGCCTCAACTCTACCTCAGTGAATTCTTGTGGTTATTTCTCATTTTTACAGTTATTTTAGGGAATTCACTGCATGAACCCTGGGACCTTCACATTCTTTCCTCTCTCCTTTTCAATTAATTCCTGGATTTCTGGTTTTACAAGGCTTTTGTAATCTGACGATAACAACCAGAAAACACCACTTGCTGTTCATATCTTTTGCTAGCCCACTACCTCTAGCTTGCTCTGTTGAGCTATTTTAATCAGCAGTACCAAGTACATGGTTTTAGTTGCTATCTGTTCTCAGTTAGTAATGCCTTCTTTGAAAATAACATGTAAAATATTAAATTGGGAAATAAAATTTGCTTCCCAAATCTAGCCATCGAGTGGGTTTTAAAATCTATTGGCTGATGGTTTGGCAGAAGGCTACCTCAAATGCCGCATGGGGGAAATTCACCCAGCAGAAGAGGGCCAGGACAAGGCTGTCTGCACTACTTAAGTCTCATACTGTCCATAAATGGGGAAGAGGATAGATGCAGACAGAATGGCAGCAGTAAGGCTACTGCACCCCTTACACACTAGAGAGGTGGGGGGCAGCAAGTTAACACCAAATAGACTGGTGTGTAGGGAGCTAATGTGGCAGGCCTGGAAAAGTTCTATTATGTAGACTCAATAGCCCAAATCACCCTCGTACAGGCTGTAGAAGGGGTCCTCTGCAGCCCCACAACCTGATCATGGGTTGAGGGGCAGTGCATTCCATCTCCTTGACCTCTGCAGAATTCTCTGAATAAAGCCTGATTTTATATATTTGTGTGTGTGTGTTCATTTCACCCTATATATACTTAGAATTTTATTAGATAACTCTATGACACTGCAAACACATTTCTGAGAATACTATTTTTAAAGCAGAAACATAGGACATATTTTACCTTCAGAGAAGGGCAATAAAGAATTGCTCCCCGAATGACACAAGAAATAAAAAATCAAATGCAAAGGTAACAACTTACACACAAGGCTTCTATGATTCTATCAGATTATTTAAATTTTGGACTGTCTCTTTAATTTGAGGAACAGCTAAAAAGACGACAGATGGCAGACAGAATTGACTTATGTCCTCTATTCTTTACAGAAGAAGGGGGAGTGCAGAAAGTTTGATAAAGGCAGAAGCTACAGTATGCAGGCCTCTACTATAACTATCTAATAGCTCTTTTGACTGATAGGTTTAGAACATTTAGTTTTTCTTCCACAGACATGCTTTGTAACAAACCAACAGTCCTGGAGGTTGCCATGGGTGATGAGAGTGCTGACATCCAGCCCCAAGTACAAATAAGCACATGACAAATGGCCATACAGCCCTTAGACAGCCCTGAACCTTGGTGACCCCCTAAAACACCAACCATCCCCACACCCATCCAAAAAAGCATTATGGAATACATTTTTTAAAGTGCAAGCTTACAGTTAATTGAAAACACTGCCGTGTAACAGAAATGCTTAGGACAGCATGCACAAGTAAAAATATATCACATAGCATTGTTATTTAATGCTCTATGACATCATTTCCTGAAATTAAACAGAGATGACACAGATTCAGAGAGTCCCTGGTAAGGTTCAGTTCAAACAATTCACAGATGTTTTCCTCCAGCTAGCAGAAAACAATGCGGTGCTTAACTCTCTCTCTCTCTCTCTCTCTCTCTCTCTTTTTGCTGGTGCAAGAGGGTTGGGCTGCTTTATAATACATAATCTAACAAAAATATTTTTTCTTAATTTAATTACTAGAGCTGTAGTACTAAATAGATGGATCATTGTATCACAAAAGCATCAATTTTTGAGTGAACAGATGTCTATGTAACAATGATTAGATTAACCACTCAGAGGCAGAGCTGGCTTTTGAGGGCCTCAAACCTCATGACCCCCTGTCCCCTTTTCTGGAAGGGATAGAGTGGATGTAGAAATGTCAGGGCCAATCTTAGTTTCCATTTTGAAAACAAACAAATATTTCTAGTTCTTTTCTTTGGAGAAGATAGCCTTGGAAATGTAAACTAACATCCATCAATCACTAAGGTTGAAGATTATGCCCTAGTTTTTCCTAAGGATCACAAGCTATTTACTATCTCCCCCCTACATCTACCCAGCACTGATGTCTTGGGGCCATGAGACTCAGGGCCACAGACACCATCGTTTTGTGTGGTTCCCAGCTTTAGTCTGTTCAGGCTGCTACTGATGATACTAGGGCAAACACTGACTCTCACTATGTATATGTACAAGTGGGGCCCCAATGCCCCTAGGCATTCCTGTAATACAAATAATAACAATAAATAATAAAGTTAAAGTTAAATAATTATAAAAACAAAGATAAATAAGAACAGCTGAAAGCTCCCTCCTGTCCAGCTGCCTACAGCTGAACCAGCTCCTTTGCTGACACAAATAAGCACAGCCCAACAATGTGTGAGGCAGCATGGTCTAGTGGGCTAAGCATAGGACTAAGAGCAAGAGTTCTACATTCTAATCCAGTTCTGACACAGATTTTTTCATGGGCTTTGGACAAGTCACTTAACTTTCCCAACCAAAGTTTACCAGTCTGTAAAATGGGACAATACTATTTCATGGAGTATGATAATAACTACTTACTTAATGTTTGTAAAGCAATATAGATTAAACTGTGGCTTTGCCACAAGCCTTGTGTAATGTACAGTGCATAGTTGTGCTGCCCCAGGAGCAGAACTGGAGTCAGATTGTGACTCTGAAGTTCCTCCCACTCCCTGCCCATCTGCACAGGAGTAGCAGCCCCATTGAGACTGCTATCCTTCCTGCTCCATGATCACAGATACAGGTAGTTTGTACAGCAGAGTAAAGGAACATTGTACACCCCCTTACTCTCCTGCCTGGATGTAAAGGGCAGGTCACAATTTGGTCCTGTACAAGTACTCACATTCAGCAGAATGCCCATAAATCTCTCCATTGTCTTGGTCTTGGGCCTCACAGCCCCAAGATCCCTAATTTATCTGAACAAATGTCTCTCAATTTTTTGTATTAAGTTAGCAACTATGTACAGAGTCCAGCACAAACAGCTGGAAGGCACTTCTATAGCAGGGGCCTGATAGCATATAGAAGTTGCTTCTCCACCTTTTTCTATAAATGGAGTCTGTTTAGTTTGGGGTGCTATTCCTCCTCAAAATCCTCACTCACCGATTCTCTGCAAAGTGGTATGATCATGGTGGATGGGAGCCAGTTATGAATGGGGGAGGGTGAATATTTGCTTTTCAGGCTTACTCAAAAGTGCTAAAGCTGGCTTTGCTCAGAGGTCTTCTGCTCTAAGACCAAGTGTAGTGAAAATGTCTAATACATACAGAGTCTCCATGGAGACACTTGTACAAGTGGCTAGGTGATGTACTCATTTAAACAAGATATGGGCCAGGGTGTAATCTCAGGTACATCAACGTAAATCCAGGGTAAAGCAGCTGAAGTGAATGGATTTACTCTGCAGTAGATGTGACCTGAATTTGGCCCACAAATTCGACAAGTTAACTATTTGGAGGGAATGAATGTGTTTTTCCCATAATATCAATTCTTTTATTCTAGACATCATTTTAGTCTGATTTCTTTAATACTGTTTTTAAAAGATATCATAGGCCAGCGCCTATTTAAAGCTGCATAGTTCCATTAACTTCAGTTGAGCTATGCCAACTCATATCAGCTGAGAATGTGACCCAATGATTCACAAAAGGATTTTTTTAGTGTGCAAACTAAAGGTGGTATTTTTGTACCAAAGACAAATATATACTTTTAATTAAAATACACGTTCTTATAGGTTTGAACAAAAGGAACAATAGCAAACTAGAACTTGAACAAAAGGGATCACTCCAGATAAGTGTCACAAACATAACTGCATCGTCTGTTTTACCAGCACTACACCAGAGGAAAAAAATGAGCATAGTGAATGGACTAAAAGTGTAATTCTTCGTTCTCTTTGCTGCAGCAAAGGATGAATTACAAAAGGTACAAGACCATGGAACAATATAATTACTTCCTTTATGACTACATTCAGTTCTGATTATGTACATGTATTTTTCAAAGTCCTCTACCCTTTTAAACTACAGCACTGTTGTTTTTTTCTATAGTTGCTAATAAGAAAACCTTTAGCTCAAAATTGATGTGAGCAAGGGGTGTCTTTGTGTCTGAGCACTTCCTGTTTTCATTCCATGATCGAATATGTTCTTTGCAGGGCAAATAGGGGAGCACTTGAGGGAGGAAAGCGAGATGTCTGAGAGGCTAATTGAGTGTACTAAGGGCTCCTTGGCATGGAGGAAAAGGAGTTTTCCGAGGCTATGAATAAACTCTCGGCTTGGGTCAGATTCTTGCTGTTTCTTTTCTTTAACTATCTTTGAAGTCAAATAAAAACAGCCTTAATGTCAGGTTTACCTTTCTGATATCATAATCTTTATGTACTATTGAAAAGCTTATACTACCACACTAGGATTTCCTTTACTTTCTCAAACACTGGACATTATCCAGAAAAAGCATAGACATTTCCAACCAATTTATCCTCAGATCTTTTCATCTTCCTGGCCCGTTGTAATTCCAGATCCCAATAACTGAACAGGGAAATGACAGAAATTTCTATTCCTTGCATTTTATTTCTATCAACAAAAACATGTGCGTGTTTCTTATTCCTAATATAATTAAAATTACTGCAAAGTGGAAAAGGTGACAAAGGATGAAGACAATTTTGAAAGCCAGAGTCTGTGGGATACATTAATTCTACACCTGTCTCTTTTCAAAAAGTCACTCAAGCTTATATAAAGAAGCTACTCAATTTTTAAATTAGGTTATCTTAGGGGATTGTAAAATAACTGAATATTTCATAAAGAAAAAAGGTAGCATTTTCTTTAAAGAAAGGTAATAAATGAATACAGTTAGTTAGAACTGAATTACTCTCCCACTAAATTTGACAGTCTAAAGGAATCTGTGAGCTTAGTCAATGCTGTAAGAGATAGACTGGAGTTGCTTCTTCTTCCAGGAAAACCAGAGGTTAATGATTTTTGTCATATTGAGACTAACAGCTAACAATTGCTACAGTTGGCCTTTAGTTTTTTATTTGTCCTTTTGAGGTATTCAGACTAGGTGACAATGGCTTGCAGTTGAGAACATATGTAGAGAGACCCCTGTGGTTTATGGAAAAAGTTGCTCCATGCTGGTTGGGTGTTTGAAAAAAAAAATACAACCAGAGTTCTTTTATGTTCCTTTCCTTAATGAATGCATGAATGTCAAAATGCACCAATGGCCCATTCAAGGGGCAAAGCCTAAGCAGCCCCTTCTTTAAGAACACATCCTGAGATGTAAAATACATTTGCTTAACAAATTAAAATAATGAGATAATTCAATTAGTTTCTTTAAAAAAAAAAAGAAAGAAAAAAGGGTACATCAGGGGATTATTGTAATACAAGAACAGGTCATACAGCACAAAAGAGGGACAAACCAATTTGAAATAAGGTTAGAGTAGTAATGAAGGAATGTATATTGAATCATGGACTCCTTTTGTAAAGAAATTTACTTGAAACAATAATTTATACATCATAGATTCCCTTTGCGATAGAGCTGGCATTGCACTTTGAATGGACAAGCTAATCTGAGAAAAAGTGAAGGATATTTAGAAGAAAGACTTCTCTTCCTTCGCTGCATGCATTTATGGCAAAAATCTTTCTGAATTTACATTGCACTAGTCAGGGGTCTCCATTATCAGTTCTCAGGTCTGAGAATTACAGCACAGTAAATCTTTCAGCACATGCAAACTCATTAAAGCCTGGAAGGTAAAAGGTTTTTTGTTTTTGGGTGGGTTTTTTTTTTTTTTCCAGGAACATCCTCATCAAAGCTGCTGAACTTCCTCAATTCATCTGGGGCGAAGGAGTTGGCGGAGAATGGAGGGGGTGGATTTCCAAAAGGCAAAACCGTGAGGCTTTTTCTCAAGATAAGCGAGAGATAGCTGATTGTTTAGTAAGCATGTGTTGAATGCTTTCAATGCACACACAAGAAAGAAAGGAAGCAGGGGTAAAAAAAATAAGAAATTGCAAACTTTGGTAAGAGTTAAGGAAATGAACATGCAAGCTTGTGTGAAAGAAAATGGATTATTTGTGGCCCGTGGTTTTAGCTGTTTCCCCTTGCTGTTCCTGTAGCCATACTCTCCAGCTAAAAATGAAACCCCCTCCCTTCACACTCACTCGAATTCCAAATTAAAAACATTTTACAGGTTAGTAAATCTCCAGCTGAGGTGATGTAGCAAAGAACAGCTGTGAAGTAATTTTGATAATGATGAGAATAATAAGCACATGGCAAGGTTCAGGGCTTTGCTGTTGCAGCTTCAGTGCTCCTGAATAGATAAAAGTGATTAAATACTCCTGATTATCCCTGACCAATATGTAATGGATTTACAGCCCTTTCAATTAGTCAGTATTTGCTTAGGACTCATTATTTTGTCTTTGGTTAAGTAATCAGCCCAGAGACTCATGTTCTGTCTAATTCCTCTGAGCCAAGTGGGTACAGGGCACCTGACCTTTGAAATGGCCATAGCTGGAAGGCAAGAATAACCACTACTCCAGCAGAGACACTGGCTATTCTAGCTAATCCTGACCCCACAGGCCAGATCAATGCACCTTAGTTTGCTACTAATGTCCTTACATCAAAATGATGGTTTAGAAATGTGGATCTATTCCACACACACACCCCCGATCCCCATTAGCTGTTCTACCAGCAGAGCAGTTCAATAGTCACTACCATAAATAAAAGGGGTACCTTGTCCTGGAATCAAGACACTGTAACTAATGTCAACCACTATGGAAATGTATAACTTTGGTAGTCACAAAGAACCCCTTATGTGAGGTAGTTAACCATGCTATTATCTTTTTAACCATTAGGCCAAACAGAATAGTTGGAAACAATTTTATAGGAAGGGGTGAAAAAAAATCAATAATAATCATCATCATCATCAATGATAATTTTACCATTTTCTAGCATTTTCATCTGAATAGTAAACTATAGGAGAGTTATCAGTTCTTCTGTAAAAATGTATTTTGATGTTTAAGTGAAGCTGTAATAGTCAACAGAACACCAACACATAAAACCAGTTGCAAACAGGAGGATAAAGATAGATTGTTACCAAAAGTATTGCTTTTTCACATAATTAATCTCTTTCCCCCAGAAGAGAATAGGCCTAGCTTTTAAGATATTGGACTTGAAGAACAGCTAAAAAAGGTGTTTTAATCTCTGTTTTACAGAACTGAGGAATTAGAGAACCTATAAGCCATCTATACTTCTCATGTAAACTAACACATGACAAGTTTGCAAGCTGCTTCATGACTTCTCTAGCATCCTGCAATGTTTGTTGAAATACCTGCATTGGGGAGTATTACGGTACTTTCCTTCTAATACATATGCGGTTTGTTGTAAACAGAGGCCAACAATAACCCAATCCAGAGGGTAGAGATACTCAACTCCCTTATTAGTGTCCTCGTATATATACTATATTCTAAATGTAGAAACTCCTTTTCATCTTAAGAACATTTTGAACAGTTCTCATTACTGGAATGCAAACCAAAAATGGCTGCCTTCTACCCTAGTGTTGTTTCATGCTAATATCTTATGATGTATATTCAACTTGTCATGATTCCAAGACTGAAATAAAAAAATAAATAAATAAATACACTTCTAGAAAAAATAAAAGTGATCATTGATCCCTACTGTCTTCCAAAAAATTATGGGGACAATTGATTTCTAATAATAATGAATAAACCTCATCAGGCATGTGAACAAAAATCTATTTTTTATGTTTTTATTATTTTGGTCTCCACTTACTGTGAGATGCTGGAAAAGCCACGCTCTCATGATATTTGTTGCTACTTTGGGGAAAATGCCTCTTTTCTTCTGACGCTTTTTGTCCTTGTCTGGATCATCATCGTCCCCTGTACCAGGTGAGGCTACGCTGTTGTCTAACCCATCCCCTAAAAGAAAGAACAAAATAAGTGGAAGGAGACATAATAAACAAAAGATATAAACTAAAAGGTATCGTTAATTATTGGGAAACTAATGCAGCCTTATTTTGATTTGATAGAACATCAGGCACATGCATTTTCTCATTAAATATGATTGCTGATACAAATATGTAAAAATTAGAAACCATGTCTCTCCAAATACTAATTTTGTGTCTCACACATGCACATATCATTAATTCAATTATAATTGTGTGCTTGACATAGTGCAATAGCTCTTTGTCAATTACAGGATTCAATGTGGGAAAACCTGCCACAAGAAAACCCATTCACTGTAAACGCATGCCTACAACCCTACTGAATACATACTGCATGTATTCAACTTAGATGTTCTGTAGTCTATATATTCTAGGCCTTCTGCATAGGTGACAGTAACTGTGTCACTGTTCAGTGCCATAACACACTGTCAGATCAGCCCCCTCCCATAACTATCATCTCCCTACACACACACACCGTATATGATCCTGCACATAGCATTTGCATGACATGAAAACTTCTACATCTCTGCATCAGTGATCATTATCATTAAAAAAAAATGCACATCAAGGTAGGGTGCTCACTTAATCAGAACTTTCCATCAACATCTTTCTCTTCTGTGCTTTTCCCTGGCATTAATTGTGCATTAGCAAAAATCATTTACTTTTAACAGTCATAGTTATTTTTTCTTGCCCTCCAGCAAAAATGCCTTGAAAGCTTGCCTGGAGGGCATCTAAATTATGTATCTGAAAAACTCTTCTGGCAAGGCATTGCAGGACCCCTACTTTCTTAAAATTCATACGAGCACGTCTTCCTGTTTTTGGGAAGGCATCAATCAAGAGCAGCAATATATGCCATATTCCTACATTAATATTTGAACTAATAACTTTTAAAAAAGGAAAGAAACAAGATCCGACTTGTGGCATAATCAAATGCAAAATAAATGAAGAATACTGGGACAGCACTGAGACTTTATAGATTGCTATGTTTTCCTTACACATCATTAGCCTGGAGCCACACGAAAGAGGAAAACAGAGAAGTGGAGAGTTTATGCTCCCTGCTGGTGTTTAAGAAGCCGAGGTCCTGGAAGGACATCTGGGAATTGCGCTGAGACGGTGGTTTTTGTAATTTAAGAATAGACATTCATTAGCAGTAAATGCCATAAATCCCATGCTAAGTAAAAACCTTGTCCAAGAAAGCCTAAAACAATAAACTCTGTGCTCAATGTAGCCTGAGCTAGACGCTCCATAGCTTCCTGAGGAATGCTATAGATCCACGAGCTAATTCCTATAGCCTCTTCTAGCTCTTTAGTGCTACTAAAACAAATACATTACTGCTACATATAGACCATTTACTTCCAAACTTTTATTTCAGCTTCATCTATTTCCCTTGTGTCCACTCACCCTTCTTCCACCACCTCCCCTTGCAAAAAAAACCCCACAACCCTCCTGGACCGAGAAATGGAAAAGCCACAGCAAAGAGCTGGCAGATTAATTTTATTGACATTTCCATTTTCACTGCAATGTGATACCCTCCATCACATGGAAGAGATGACCCTCACTATTTACAGACTGACAGGCCACTTCATTACAACCACCCTGCCCCAAGGCAGAGCAGCTCCCTTCCATCTGCCCAAACACCAGAGCAAGACCCCGAAGTCGCTGCTCTCTTTTTTGTTGGCTTCTGTTCATGATAAATAAAGGTGAGTCAAATGGGTGCAAAAATAATCAAAAGAAATGATGCCTGGGCCTATACAGTGTCATAAACCAATTACTTTTGAGAAATGTTGGTTATTCAGAATGATCTCCTTCCTACCAGGCTGTCCCCATGTTTCCCACCCCTACCCATACCCCTCGTGTGCGTGTACGTACACACACACACACACACACACACACCCTTTCCACATGCCAAGGAACTGCTGCAAGGCAAATTCTCACAAACACTAATGCCTTCTGACTGCTCCTTGGCAACCCCAGCATTTTAACCTGGGTGGATGTGCTCTCCAAAATACAGACACTGGAGCTATCTCATCAGCTGTTCATGTGACACAGATGGAGAGTGGCTATTAGGAGCCAGGCAATGGGCCTTGGGGATCTGAGGTGCTGTACTGTAGCCTCAGGCAGTTTTGAAAAGCAGTACCCGGAGATGCGGGGGGGGGGGGTAACAGCCACAGTGAAAGTGCAAGTTTGAAGTCAATCAGTCTGTTTGTCTGTCTATCGTCTAGATAAAGATATCTTTGTCTCCTTATGTAAAATCTAGGTGTGTATGCACATACTGCATGTAGATATAAAATCTTCTTTCCTTCAGTCTCTCTGTCCCTTTCTTGGTACAGAGACATATACACATATATAAATGATCCCTATGCCTCTGTAGACATACACGTGTGTGTGTGTGTGTGTGTGTGTGTGTGTGTGTTTGTGTTTAAACAGCTGAAATCACCAATAGTCTTAAAGCATCATTTAGACCTTTTGGAGAGGATGTGAATATCCTTGCTTTAAAAGGCAAATAATAGTGCAGGAGATGAAAGTTCAGCTAAAGCTTGCAGTGCCTTTTCCACCTAATCAATGGTAAAGAGATGAGAGACAGTGTTTCCTTAATCTCTCCCCTCACCCCATGAAAGGAAATTTAAGTATAGTGCCTCCAAATTACATCAGCAGATGAAAACTCACTGTAAGATTTGTGTTCCTAGATACCTGAGTTATGGAGGGAAAAAAAATCCCACAGACAAACCAACCACAACTGGGCACTATGCGCAAACTAAGAGCTCAGTCCTGCAAATCCTTACTGCCCTGTGTTCAGTGGGGCTACTCACATTAGCAAACACGACACTTAAATGACTAGTGCATTTAGAACTTCTTAGATATGGATTCTGGTTTCAGTTACACTAGTGTAAATCAGGAGTAACTCCGGTGAACTCAAAGGAGTTACATCATCACTGGTGAGATCAGAAACAGATTTTAGGTCCTTTAAATCCTATCTCAGACCAGATTAGTTGCATTTGAAATACTGTTATATAAAAAGGAACCATATTTTAATTATTTTAGGGTCCAGTTCCACAATCCTAACTGCATGATTGGTCCCACTGATATGACCACTCACATATCAAGGTACTAGGCAACATACATAAGAATGGTAGAATCAAGCCTCAAATGTTGGGAACGTATTGCTACAATACGTATGACCTCAGTGGAGTAACCCTGGATTTACACTGGTAAAACTGAGACCAGATTTTGACCCACTGTCTGTCTCTTTATCCCACAGCAGCAAAAACTGGTGGGGCCAATAGTCCACTGCCTTGCACAATGTGTACTTGTTTACCCTTTGTAGAGAGAGTGCAACGTAGTGTTTTGCATTGTCTTTGTACAGGGGTAAATGACTACACAGGGTCCAAGTGAGTGGAGAAAGAGGCACAGTGCCTTACTTGCTTACAATCCCATTCTAGATTCTAAGCACTGTATAGCACACACTCAGTAATACCCACGGGAGGGGAACAGAGCACATGGTGTGCAAGGCAGTGGAATATCAGCCCCCGTGTTTTTTTGCTGTTATGGGATAAGGAGACAGACAGTGGGTCAAAATCTGGTCTCAGTTTCACCAGTATAAATCCAGGGTTACCTCATTGAGTTAGCATGCATTGTTCCTCCCCTCAAATGGAAGAGTTTGTGGAAATGGCAGGGATCCTGGAGGTTAGGGACAAATCTCACAGGCCTGAGGGAATCACTGGGGACTAACAGTTCCAATTCTGCAGAGGGGCTGCCTGACCACACTGCTCTCCTTGGCAGTACAGCTTACAAGACTCTATGTTGTTAATATTCTGCCATCCCAATTACTCCTGTGCTGTTCTCCCCTTCACAGGGAAGGAATATGGCAGAGCTGGAGTTAATACTGCTTAGAGAGCTGTTCCTATGGCATCTGAATAGGATTTTCGAATTTCATTGATGCACATAGAAAATATCAAATTCTTACTCTAAGGAAAATGATAACCCAACAGGATAATCACAGAAGTCTGGTACCAACACAGGTCCAAACTCCAGAAGCAGTTCTACTGCCACTGTCATAACTAGCAAGGCAGCCAGAAAACTGTTTCTGGCAAAATATGTTGCAGAACTCAGCATCTGGTCAGGTAGCTGTTAGCCACGTTATTGTTGAACAAAAGAGAGAAAGGATACACCTCAACTAGGAGAAAAAACATATCACCATTGTACTAAAAATAATGCAACTACTTTAACAGGTATGAATTTTGGAAAGAAAAAAAACAAATGGTGTATATAATATAATATAGTGCAGTGCACATGCAGTTTTTTACAAAAAACCTTTGAGGGATTGTTCAGGCCCAATAGTTTAATGGAAGGGGAGTTCTTCATGAAAGTCATGTGTGGGAATTCATATGCACACACATTTGCACCTGCCTTTATTTGTTTAAATTTATAACTGGAGCTCTGGGTACTGTACAACTATTATAAACCAAGTATCTCAATAGATCAATAAGAGCAACCCCCAACAGAAACAAACTGCCTCTTTTCCAACTACCCAATCTCTGGTCATATGGAAAAAGCCTGGGAAAACAGAAGAGTCTTATGGTATGCTCTGAAGTCACACAACCTGTGCTGTAGGTGACTAAGGTAGGAGGAAACCCAGATCCAGAATCAAGGACCCTTCTGTCAGAGCACCTCATTTCCATCCCACTCTTGTTTAAACCACTGGGCTCTTGGCTTGAGTGCCTCAGTTGATCACAACTCCTTTATAGAGCTTTTTTAAAATTAATAATCCCTATATATGTTAATTAGTTTTGTCTCATAACACCCTGCAGAGTAAAAATAATTATTAACCCCATTTAACTGATAAGAAAACTGAGGCACAGTGAGATGATGGACTAGAAATCAGGGGTCTCAAACACGCGGCCTGCGGGGTTCTTTCATGCGGCCTGCCAAGCTCCTCATGCCCCCCCCCGCCCGCGTGCCCCCCACTCCTCTGCCTACCCTGTGGTGCTGCGAGCCCCACGCTGCTCCCTGAAGCGGCTGGAACTATGGCCCTGCAGCCCCGGGCAGGGCGCGGGGTGAGTAGAGGGCTCCATGCTCTTGCTTCCAGGCACCGCCCCCCGCTGCTCCCATTGGTCGGGAACGGGGAACCGCGGCCAATGGGAGCTTTGGGGGAGGTACCTGGAGGAGCAGCAAGAGCAGCACATGGCGCCGTTTCCCCCCGGGACTCTGGCTGCTTCCTGGAGCGGAGTGGAGAAGGGCCAGGGCAGGCAGGCAGGGAGCCTGCCCTGGCCACAGTGCACGGCGCTGCCACCCCGGAGCCGCTCTAGGTAAGCGGCGCCGGGCCGGAGCCCGCACCCCGCACCCATCCTGCATCCCCCAACCTCCTGTCCGGAGCCCCCTGCCACACCCTGTATCCCAACCCCCTGCTGCACCCCTCACCCCTCCTGCACCCCTCACCCCAACTCCCTGCCCTGAGCCCCCTGCCGCACCCTGCATCCCGACCCGCTGCTGCAGCCCTCACTCCTCCTTTACCCCACACCCCAACTCCCTGCCCTGAGCCCCCTGCCGCACCCTGCACACCTCCTGCTTCTCAACTCCCTGCCCTGAGCCCCCGCCACACCCCGCACCCCTCCTGCACCCCCTGGGTGCAGGGAGGGGGCAGAGTTGGGGTGAGGACTTCGGGGAAGGGGTTGGAATGGGGGCAGGGAAGAGGTGGGGCAGGGGCGGGGCCTCATGGAAGGGGTGGAGTGGGGGCGGGGCCAGGAGCAGCAAGGGGTGGGTGTCAGTGATGTGGCCCTTGGGCCAATGCACTAGTCCTCATGCAGCCCTTGTGGTCATTTGAGTTTGAGACCCCTGGACTAGATGGTACCTTTAAGGTGCAGCCCATGGTAAGAAGGCTCTGAGAACTCCAAGTATGCAGAATTACTATACATCTTTATGAAGTACATTTTTATTCCCCTACTGCATCAGTCTTGCTCTGTAAGCAATATGAAAGGGGGGGAACACAGCCCCACCTCTTTGTGCATTTCAAGTAATAAGATCTTGGACTTTCCAGAGTACAAGGACTACAATTCCTTTTGACACAGTCCACCCAAGGATGGTGGGAGGAACATCCAGGTATTTTTCTAACTGTGCACCCAACTAAGGGCCCTTCAGAATGTGAACCTGCAGCGACTGGTACAAGATCACCCAGAAAGTCACTCAAAGAGCAGGCATAGAACTTAGGTTTTCTGAGTCCCAGTGTGGTGCCTTTATCACAAAGCCACCCTTCCTCCCTTCGTGGCATTTTAGTGTGTTTCCATCAGTAAGGAACAAGCCCCTGTCTGCAGGCTTTAGTTAACGATATACTCCCTTGCGACACTTGGCAATGGGTGAAGGAATTACATATGTTGAACAACTACAGAACGCTAAAAAGAACAGCTATATACAACTATATACAGGAAATGGAAAGTAGATCACTCTCTTAGCAAGTTAAGAGTGTGAAGGAACAGGGGTTCTGTCTGAGGCCATGTGGCAGTAAGAGGGAACTGGAGAGGCACTGACCCACAGGGCCTATTATACCCTGGGCTGAGGGCACAAGGGGACACACGACGCACATGCGGGTCAATATGACCTGCTAAGAAAACCTTCCAGATCTGACGCATGGTGCACATGCGCACCCACGTTTGGAATGCATATAAGACCCTCACTCGAAAAAGAATTACATATGTCGATGGCAAAATACCAAAGGATATACTGACCATCCCCAGAGGGAGAATAAAAAAAGTTGAATGTGATATTTTCTGTTCCTGGGGGGTGTCTTTCTTTATTCTTTACATTATATCCCTTTCAGTGAGGTATTTATTATAAATATTCAATTTGTTTACTTTAGGGAGGGGAAAGATGTTTCAGGTATTTTTGAGGTTTTCTGTTGTCTACATATGCTATTGAAGTTGGTGGTTGAAGAGATCCTGCAGAAATAACTCCTGGAACTTTAATTTTTATCATATTTTCCCCTTTATTATTTTCCTGGCTCCTTTTTTTTATTTTTTTATTTTTTTGGAAATAAGTTTGAAATTAAGAGAAAAGCAGAGACTGGTGTTTTTTCGTTTAGTATTAGGGTTTTTTTGGTGTTCATAATTATCAGCTTTTATAGCTGAGGTTTACTTGTGAAGCGAATGCAGTTTCACAAGGACTATGGTTTAAACTAAAATGCTGATCAAATATTTGTGTAGCCTTTTGTTTTGGGAGAAGGCTTATGTGTGCTGGGATAAAAAAATCAATAGATTCATGTTTAGTACTTTATAATCTAACATTTTTTCACATCAGGTGGGGAAAATGTTCTGATATGGACATGGGGAACTGTAAGGAAACCTGCTAATTACTGATCTCTCTTACCATCCTGCTGTGCTAAACTGTCTGGACATGTTAAAGTGAAATTTTTCTGTGATTTTCGAGTGACTAGTTCATGGCCCACTGCCATGGAGTGCAGGAGAAGAGATGAAATGCTTTAGTTTACATGCAACATTTACTGACTGTGTGGGTTTCCGACATTAAAGAGGGGACAGTGACCCATGCCACCTTTTTCACACTCAAAAGAGCACTGAAAAAACAGTCTTCATAGGCTTACCTCAGGCTTCTCTGGCCCTTAACACCCTCCCCCCAGGGTATGAGCAGAAAGAGAAAAAAGAAGGGATTTTATGCTCCTTTCTCTTCAACTTTTCAGGCTGTATAAGCAGCATTTAGCAAATTCAGCCCCCAAATGGCTCCAAATGCTCTGAGCTGCAGGGGCTCATCCTTTGTTAGCCTCCCTCTATTTACACAGGATTTACGCAGGCTCTCCACTGAAGAGACCACATGTTTCTGACAGAAAGCACTTCCATTCACACCACATCAGGCAACAGGATTGTAACCACTGCAGCTTCACGCTGACCTGAGATTAGGGATTTCAGCAACATTGAGATGGTAACAATCTGCTAACTAACAAAATTATCCATGGAGAACTCTGCTGCTTACTCCAGTTTAAACTACCATGGCCAGATAGATGAGATTATTTAAAAGAACAATTTAGAACTAGCAACTGTCAAGAAAATGTATATCCAGTTACAAATAATTTACACATAAAAATATGATGTTAGAAGGAAAATCAGACTGCAGCTTGGATTAAAACCACTTCACCCACTGGCTGGAGACATAAAGTGTAAAAACAGACAGATGGACACATATGTAAATGTGGCTGCATTTTTTTCCTTGGATCTGGCAAGTTAGTATACTAGTATAGTTTAATAATTTATTTTCCATAGTATTTTTACTTTGATTAACAGATCCGCAGCAACATCCTTGTGGTATTACAGGAAGAGACTCATTCCTGTGATTCTGCTTGCTATGAACACTGCCCAACAACCAAACTGTAATTACAAGACCTTTCTAGGCCCCACCTATTAGGAGTCAATCTTGAAATCTGATATCATGCTGGTAATTTTGATTTTAACTCAGTTTGGTCAGTCAGTATTTCTGTGCCAAGGATTTTCAAATTAAATATATACATACACAAGAAAAATGTTTGTGGTCATGAAACTTGTGGTTTCTATTTAACAGTCCTTTCTCACAGGGTAATAGAAAATTAGATTTTTTAAAAGTTTTGTTATGTTAATACAACGAATTGCTTTGGCTCTACAGCAAAGGACAAAACAATTTACTTTTATAATACTCAGTAACACGTACATGCATCTGATAAGCACATAATAAAAGTACATAGTATATTATAAAGTTCTTCACAGTACATCATAATAAAGCTCTTCTGGGCACTCTAATGATTCATTTTTAGTGATCTCTCAAATGCCCTTATCCACAGTTAACACTCAGATTTTATTAAGGAGGAACGCAGGGACAAATGTCCACTTAAGTCCCAGCTCTCAAATTCAACTCTGCTTGCACTGCACTAACTAAAGCTAAAGCTTTTTTAATGTTCTATTCACCTCCCCTGTGTGGCATTTCTGCTAACACAGAGTTCACAATCTTTCAGCCCCAAACACAGAAGGCTGCTATCTTCAAGTCATCCAAGGAATGTGCCAGATACTATCATCTCTCCTTCAGTACAAAGAACCAGAGAGAGAGAGAAAGAGACCAAAAGAAGACCATACTGATCAGGTTACTAGTGTCCAGAAAGCCTTTCCAGGAATGCTAAATGTTAATCTTTGAACCAGCAAATGTTATAATTAAGATCCTTGAAGCTGAGGAAAAAACTAGCCTGAGAAGTTAACAAAGGTAATACATTTGAAATTGTGGGTCTCTTTTGCACAGCTAGGGCCCAGTCTTGCACTCCTTACTCTGGCAAAACTGCCACTAAACACTCCTTATTCAAGCAAAACTGCCATTGACTTCAGTAAGAAGTGTAGGACCAGCCCCTGGTCTTGTTCAACCAAATGGAAATACAGGCACTACACGATTCCTAAACAGAGACATATTAATACTTGTGGTTTATTATGATTTATGATTCTCTTCCCCTCAAAAGTGAAACTCATTGGTGTGGAGAGAAAGTGCTCAGTGACTTTGCTTTTATACTGTTTGTTAGGATTTTTTTCTCAGCACAAATTGTGAAATTTATGCATAGGTTTTGGCACCTATACCGGAGGAAAACATTATTAAATTATCATCTAAGTATTTTGCCTGCTTTAGAATAATTACTTTGAAGTAACTGAATGTAAATAGCTGTTATTCTGATTAAATTTTTAATCATGCTAAATATTGTCACACAAA
This sequence comes from Chrysemys picta bellii, assembly GCF_011386835.1. Taxonomy (NCBI): domain Eukaryota; kingdom Metazoa; phylum Chordata; order Testudines; family Emydidae; genus Chrysemys; species Chrysemys picta. Next base: position 100,505,337 of record NC_088794.1, on the reverse strand, counting down.
ATGTCCTGCTGCTGCTGCCTAAATGGATTTATCTTTAAATTGCTCCTTTTTTATATCCTTAGTGTAATAATTGTATCATTCTCATAGTGTAGTTAAGAATACTAGCTACAACCTCTGAATCAACAGGTCAATAAAGAATTCGAGAGGCAAAAAAATAAATAAATAAAATAAAAATATAGCCCTAACTTGTTTGCAAAAAGTATTTAGTTCTTCTTCAAAAGTTAATTTTACTTTCTCCTGCTCCTCCCCCCACAAGTTCATATTGTTAATATTTAATTATAACTGGGCTATTATTATTATTTGTTTTAGTATGAATAAAATTACCTCACTCAGATGTACATAGTCAAGTGGGTATAAATTAAGAAGCTTTATTTGTTTTTAAGTAACTATCAACTTCTATTTCTGATGTCTTAGTATTTCTGTCATCAGTAATATCAAAGAATATGGGCAGAATAAGTGCAATTAAAATCCTACCTGTAGCTAAAGTTACCTCATTATGTTTAATGTTACCTCATTAATATTTAACCTTTAACAATTTGCAGCTGTTGTTCATAGACAAAGACATGCTCTATGCATCTTTTTTAATAAGTAGATAATTTCTAATACTCTCTCTCTCTATATATATATATATATATATGTTCTTTACAAAAGAAAATGATGCTTTTGAACATCTCCATCTTTCCTACAATTTTTGTAAAATTCAAACAATGGAACATTTTAATGACGTTTCCTATAGACAACACTGATAAACATGCAGTTGGATACAAATGCCATGTTTTTAAATAATCATCCCTCTTATATTGGTGCCCAATAATACTGCTGTAGTTAGTGATCTATCAGTGTTCCCATTAGAAACCCCTATTTGTAGGGGTTTATTACTCAGCTATAAAAATTTGCACTAGCTGAAATGTCACATAAAAGAGCTCAGCTTCAGAGCAATTTTTAAACCATTTTTAAAAGCCTGTTAAGACTGAAAATGTAATATAGAAATTTACCCCTTTAAGATGCTTTCCTCCCTGCCCCCCCTCCCCTAAAACTCCAAAAACTTCATTATTAAAAGGACATTTGTCAGACCATGAGTCCATAAAGGGAATTAGCCTCTTTTGGGATTTACAACAAAAACTGAGAATGGGTGAATATTAAAAGTCTAAAAAGGGGCAACCGTGCATTAATAGGAACAAGTTATAAAAGCTTTTAACATGCACTCTCTATGGATAAATGGTACACAAATGTGTATTTAATTCATAATACAAATAAGAGAACTAGTCTTCATACACATTCACACCAGATACCCTAACAGCACCAAGGAAGATGCTTCCTGAGAATGTATATTAAGAAGAATACAAAACAACTCCAAACTGTGTGTGATCTTACATACCATAAGAGCTCCAACACTTATGCACAATGGGGTGGATTAACCCTCTGGGTGCTGCAGACATATATATACACCTCCTCCTAAAGTGTTCATTTGGTTGGCAGTCTGGAAAATGCCAGAATGCGAAGGGTTAAGTTGTAACACTGACACTCTGCTTTTGTAGGTTTAAGTTAAACCCTTTATACTTTAAACATCGTTTTTGTGGTCTAAGTAGTATACTATTCGACTCTGAAAAACATAGGGCCTAATCCAAAGCCCACTGAAATCAGTGGAAAGATGCCCATTGACTTTGGTGGGCTTTGGATCAGGCCCACAATTACTCTGGGTTAGGAGGCCCAAAATGTTTCCAAAAGACTGACTGATAAAGTATGAAATACATATCTCAAATGCATACATATATCAGATATTTTTAAATGGTTACCAGAGTAGCCTAAAACATGAGTTAAATAAACTAAAGACTTTTAAGAACAAATATTAAAAAACGGAAGCATGTAGTGTCTGTTCATTATTAAGTACTTTGGAACTAGCCTCAGACATGAGGGAAGAGACAGCTAAGTATTCCTTCATTCATATAAGCTATAGAGCTAAAAGAAGCAGGTTGGCAGATACAGGAACATTGATCAACAAGCTTCAGTTGGCTCACATTAATAACCACTTTGCTGGTTAGACTCAGAATCAGGTCACCTTCCTGCTGCTCAGTAAATGTATTGGGTTATTTGGGCCAGGTGTGGCAGAGACAAGAGGGAGAGAAAAGATCATTGACCCGCTCCACTGGTACTCAGCTCTGGACCTCCTTTGAGTAGTCAGCTGAAACCAGCACCAAGGAATGACGTGTGACTTGGTGGAAACACTAGGAATTCATGGATTTTTGACAAAATCTTTCTGGGAATTGGGGTTGGAAAATGAAAGGCTGGGCAAAAGAAGGGGGAGAAAGAGAGGATGTAGGGCACAGGTTTGTTTTAATTTTAAGTCTATTTAAAAACTCATGGCTCAAAGCAAGGAATGACAAAGCCACTCTGGGACTTGGTGCTCTGCTGTGACATCCCTGAACCTAAGATGTGATTTTGAGTCACAGCAGAGGTGGTATTCAGTGCCTGGGACAATGGATTGACTTATGTCACATATGGCCCCTCTATGTGATTAAAGCATGGGCTTCAAAAGAAATCCCATCTAGTCCCCTTCCTAGGGGAC